>NC_083897.1:11774610-12077640 GCF_032452875.1 Bos javanicus
AGTAGTCAGGTCTGGTGGGAGAAGGCGACTCCTGCAGCAATGATTTTCTTATCTGTGGTGCAGAAGCAGGACCAGGAGCCCAAATTCCCTGGAGGCCGGGAGAGTGCTGTGCTTTCGTGGGCCCCTTCTTTAGGAAATGGAGTAGCTACAAGTTGCCATAGAAGACAACCAAATGACATACTTCACACATGACAGTGGTTGGAATAGGTTCCAGAAAGCAGAGTCCTCAAGCCCGTGGCCACCAGTTTACAGAAGCAAGGAGAACTTCAAAGAGCCCGTCAGGAAGCAGCAGGCGAGGGGCTGCCTGGTGCGGCGCAGCAGACAAACGCTGAAGTGAAAAGGACAACGAAAGGACCGAGGACTGGAGATGGCGGCAGTCCCAGTGAGACACCGCATCCTCGTTGCCACAGCAGGCCTCAAGTTGATCCTAGGCTTGAACGCAAGGAGACATTCATGAGTACAGCGGAAGGTCAAAGTCACGATGCCTGAAAAACTCAAACGGTGGCTTGCTGATGACTGGGGCTTAAGTACCCGGCCAAAACAAGCTCCTTCATCTATCTGTCAAGAAGAACGTGGATTCCATTCTAGTGCGAGCGTGGTTCCAAGCTTAAGTCGCATCTGACTTGAGGCATCCCCGTGACTGTAGGCCACCAGTACCTCTGTCCATGCGATTCCCCAGGCAAGAATAATAGAGGGCTTTACCATGCCCTTGTCCATGCGACCTTGCTCTCCTAGGCATCAAACCTGTGTCTCCTGTCAGTCCTGCTCCAAAACGGTTCTCTACTTTCTGAGCCTTGGAGGACCAAGTTTATTGTCTCAGCGTCTTCCTCCTTGTGACGAAACACTGAGATCCTCAACAAAACACCGCAGGTCTGGGTGCTGGGTGGTCTGCCGTTGCTGGCAAATCTTGCCCAAGTCGTTCAGCTGGCGATGCCTGACGGCACCTCTAACCCACAGCTGGGTCGGGGAGAGAGCAGACGCAGTAGTCAGGTCTGGTGGGAGAAGGCGACTCCTGCAGCAATGATTTTCTTATCTGTGGTGCAGAAGCAGGACCAGGAGCCCAAATTCCCCGGAGGCCGGGAGAGTGCTGTGCTTTCGTGGGCCCCTTCTTTAGGAAATGGAGTAGCTACAAGTTGCCATAGAAGACAACCAAATGACATACTTCACACATGACAGTGGTTGGAATAGGTTCCAGAAAGCAGAGTCCTCAAGCCCGTGGCCACCAGTTTACAGAAGCAAGGAGAACTTCAAAGAGCCCGTCAGGAAGCAGCAGGCGAGGGGCTGCCTGGTGCGGCGCAGCAGACAAACGCTGAAGTGAAAAGGACAACGAAAGGACCGAGGACTGGAGATGGCGGCAGTCCCAGTGAGACACCGCATCCTCGTTGCCACAGCAGGCCTCAAGTTGATCCTAGGCTTGAACGCAAGGAGACATTCATGAGTACAGCGGAAGGTCAAAGTCACGATGCCTGAAAAACTCAAACGGTGGCTTGCTGATGACTGGGGCTTAAGTACCCGGCCAAAACAAGCTCCTTCATCTATCTGTCAAGAAGAACGTGGATTCCATTCTAGTGCGAGCGTGGTTCCAAGCTTAAGTTGCATCTGACTTGAGGCATCCCCGTGACTGTAGGCCACCAGTACCTCTGTCCATGCGATTGCCCAGGCAAGAATAATGCAGGGGTTTACCATGCCCTTGTCCAGGAGACCTAGCTGACATAGGGATCAAACCTGTGTTTGTCTCCTGTCACTCCTGCTCCAAATACGGTTCTGTGCCGACTGAGCCTTCGAGGACCAAGTTTATTGTCTCAGCGTCTTCCTCCTTGTGACGAAACACTGAGATCCTCAACAAAACACCGCAGGTCTGGGTGCTGGGTGGTCTGCCGTTGCTGGCAAATCTTGCCCAAGTCGTTCAGCTGGCGATGCCTGACGGCACCTCTAACCCACAGCTGGGTCGGGGAGAGAGCAGACGCAGTAGTCAGGTCTGGTGGGAGAAGGCGACTCCTGCAGCAATGATTTTCTTATCTGTGGTGCAGAAGCAGGACCAGGAGCCCAAATTCCCCGGAGGCCGGGAGAGTGCTGTGCTTTCGTGGGCCCCTTCTTTAGGAAATGGAGTAGCTACAAGTTGCCATAGAAGACAACCAAATGACATACTTCACACATGACAGTGGTTGGAATAGGTTCCAGAAAGCAGAGTCCTCAAGCCCGTGGCCACCAGTTTACAGAAGCAAGGAGAACTTCAAAGAGCCCGTCAGGAAGCAGCAGGCGAGGGGCTGCCTGGTGCGGCGCAGCAGACAAACGTTGAAGTGAAAAGGACAACGAAAGGACCGAGGACTGGAGATGGCGGCAGTCCCAGTGAGACACCGCATCCTCGTTGCCACAGCAGGCCTCAAGTTGATCCTAGGCTTGAACGCAAGGAGACATTCATGAGTACAGCGGAAGGTCAAAGTCACGATGCCTGAAAAACTCAAACGGTGGCTTGCTGATGACTGGGGCTTAAGTACCCGGCCAAAACAAGCTCCTTCATCTATCTGTCAAGAAGAACGTGGATTCCATTCTAGTGCGAGCGTGGTTCCAAGCTTAAGTCGCATCTGACTTGAGGCATCCCCGTGACTGTAGGCCACCAGTACCTCTGTCCATGCGATTCCCCAGGCAAGAATAATGCAGGGGTTTACCATGCCCTTGTCCAGGAGACCTAGCTGACCTAGGGATCAAACCTGTGTTTGTCTCCTGTCACTCCTGCTCCAAATACGGTTCTGTGCCGACTGAGCCTTCGAGGACCAAGTTTATTGTCTCAGCGTCTTCCTCCTTGTGACGAAACACTGAGATCCTCAACAAAACACCGCAGGTCTGGGTGCTGGGTGGTCTGCCGTTGCTGGCAAATCTTGCCCAAGTCGTTCAGCTGGCGATGCCTGACGGCACCTCTAACCCACAGCTGGGTCGGGGAGAGAGCAGACGCAGTAGTCAGGTCTGGTGGGAGAAGGCGACTCCTGCAGCAATGATTTTCTTATCTGTGGTGCAGAAGCAGGACCAGGAGCCCAAATTCCCCGGAGGCCGGGAGAGTGCTGTGCTTTCGTGGGCCCCTTCTTTAGGAAATGGAGTAGCTACAAGTTGCCATAGAAGACAACCAAATGACATACTTCACACATGACAGTGGTTGGAATAGGTTCCAGAAAGCAGAGTCCTCAAGCCCGTGGCCACCAGTTTACAGAAGCAAGGAGAACTTCAAAGAGCCCGTCAGGAAGCAGCAGGCGAGGGGCTGCCTGGTGCGGCGCAGCAGACAAACGTTGAAGTGAAAAGGACAACGAAAGGACCGAGGACTGGAGATGGCGGCAGTCCCAGTGAGACACCGCATCCTCGTTGCCACAGCAGGCCTCAAGTTGATCCTAGGCTTGAACGCAAGGAGACATTCATGAGTACAGCGGAAGGTCAAAGTCACGATGCCTGAAAAACTCAAACGGTGGCTTGCTGATGACTGGGGCTTAAGTACCCGGCCAAAACAAGCTCCTTCATCTATCTGTCAAGAAGAACATGGATTCCATTCTAGTGCGAGCGTGGTTCCAAGCTTAAGTCGCATCTGACTTGAGGCATCCCCGTGACTGTAGGCCACCAGTACCTCTGTCCATGCGATTCCCCAGGCAAGAATAATGCAGGGGTTTACCATGGGAAACCTAGCTGACCTAGGGATCAAACCTGTGTTTGTCTCCTGTCACTCCTGCTCCAAATACGGTTCTGTGCCGACTGAGCCTTCGAGGACCAAGTTTATTGTCTCAGCGTCTTCCTCCTTGTGACGAAACACTGAGATCCTCAACAAAACACCGCAGGTCTGGGTGCTGGGTGGTCTGCCGTTGCTGGCAAATCTTGCCCAAGTCGTTCAGCTGGCGATGCCTGACGGCACCTCTAACCCACAGCTGGGTCGGGGAGAGAGCAGACGCAGTAGTCAGGTCTGGTGGGAGAAGGCGACTCCTGCAGCAATGATTTTCTTATCTGTGGTGCAGAAGCAGGACCAGGAGCCCAAATTCCCCGGAGGCCGGGAGAGTGCTGTGCTTTCGTGGGCCCCTTCTTTAGGAAATGGAGTAGCTACAAGTTGCCATAGAAGACAACCAAATGACATACTTCACACATGACAGTGGTTGGAATAGGTTCCAGAAAGCAGAGTCCTCAAGCCCGTGGCCACCAGTTTACAGAAGCAAGGAGAACTTCAAAGAGCCCGTCAGGAAGCAGCAGGCGAGGGGCTGCCTGGTGCGGCGCAGCAGACAAACGCTGAAGTGAAAAGGACAACGAAAGGACCGAGGACTGGAGATGGCGGCAGTCCCAGTGAGACACCGCATCCTCGTTGCCACAGCAGGCCTCAAGTTGATCCTAGGCTTGAACGCAAGGAGACATTCATGAGTACAGCGGAAGGTCAAAGTCACGATGCCTGAAAAACTCAAACGGTGGCTTGCTGATGACTGGGGCTTAAGTACCCGGCCAAAACAAGCTCCTTCATCTATCTGTCAAGAAGAACGTGGATTCCATTCTAGTGCGAGCGTGGTTCCAAGCTTAAGTCGCATCTGACTTGAGGCATCCCCGTGACTGTAGGCCACCAGTACCTCTGTCCATGCGATTCCCCAGGCAAGAATAATGCAGGGGTTTACCATGCCCTTGTCCAGGAGACCTAGCTGACCTAGGGATCAAACCTGTGTTTGTCTCCTGTCACTCCTGCTCCAAATACGGTTCTGTGCCGACTGAGCCTTCGAGGACCAAGTTTATTGTCTCAGCGTCTTCCTCCTTGTGACGAAACACTGAGATCCTCAACAAAACACCGCAGGTCTGGGTGCTGGGTGGTCTGCCGTTGCTGGCAAATCTTGCCCAAGTCGTTCAGCTGGCGATGCCTGACGGCACCTCTAACCCACAGCTGGGTCGGGGAGAGAGCAGACGCAGTAGTCAGGTCTGGTGGGAGAAGGCGACTCCTGCAGCAATGATTTTCTTATCTGTGGTGCAGAAGCAGGACCAGGAGCCCAAATTCCCCGGAGGCCGGGAGAGTGCTGTGCTTTCGTGGGCCCCTTCTTTAGGAAATGGAGTAGCTACAAGTTGCCATAGAAGACAACCAAATGACATACTTCACACATGACAGTGGTTGGAATAGGTTCCAGAAAGCAGAGTCCTCAAGCCCGTGGCCACCAGTTTACAGAAGCAAGGAGAACTTCAAAGAGCCCGTCAGGAAGCAGCAGGCGAGGGGCTGCCTGGTGCGGCGCAGCAGACAAACGCTGAAGTGAAAAGGACAACGAAAGGACCGAGGACTGGAGATGGCGGCAGTCCCAGTGAGACACCGCATCCTCGTTGCCACAGCAGGCCTCAAGTTGATCCTAGGCTTGAACGCAAGGAGACATTCATGAGTACAGCGGAAGGTCAAAGTCACGATGCCTGAAAAACTCAAACGGTGGCTTGCTGATGACTGGGGCTTAAGCACCCGGCCAAAACAAGCTCCTTCATCTATCTGTCAAGAAGAACGTGGATTCCATTCTAGTGCGAGCGTGGTTCCAAGCTTAAGTCGCATCTGACTTGAGGCATCCCCGTGACTGTAGGCCACCAGTACCTCTGTCCATGCGATTCCCCAGGCAAGAATAATAGAGGGCTTTACCATGCCCTTGTCCATGCGACCTTGCTCTCCTAGGCATCAAACCTGTGTCTCCTGTCAGTCCTGCTCCAAAACGGTTCTCTACTTTCTGAGCCTTGGAGGACCAAGTTTATTGTCTCAGCGTCTTCCTCCTTGTGACGAAACACTGAGATCCTCAACAAAACACCACAGGTCTGGGTGCTGGGTGGTCTGCCGTTGCTGGCAAATCTTGCCCAAGTCGTTCAGCTGGCGATGCCTGACGGCACCTCTAACCCACAGCTGGGTCGGGGAGAGAGCAGACGCAGTAGTCAGGTCTGGTGGGAGAAGGCGACTCCTGCAGCAATGATTTTCTTATCTGTGGTGCAGAAGCAGGACCAGGAGCCCAAATTCCCCGGAGGCCGGGAGAGTGCTGTGCTTTCGTGGGCCCCTTCTTTAGGAAATGGAGTAGCTACAAGTTGCCATAGAAGACAACCAAATGACATACTTCACACATGACAGTGGTTGGAATAGGTTCCAGAAAGCAGAGTCCTCAAGCCCGTGGCCACCAGTTTACAGAAGCAAGGAGAACTTCAAAGAGCCCGTCAGGAAGCAGCAGGCGAGGGGCTGCCTGGTGCGGCGCAGCAGACAAACGCTGAAGTGAAAAGGACAACGAAAGGACCGAGGACTGGAGATGGCGGCAGTCCCAGTGAGACACCGCATCCTCGTTGCCACAGCAGGCCTCAAGTTGATCCTAGGCTTGAACGCAAGGAGACATTCATGAGTACAGCGGAAGGTCAAAGTCACGATGCCTGAAAAACTCAAACGGTGGCTTGCTGATGACTGGGGCTTAAGTACCCGGCCAAAACAAGCTCCTTCATCTATCTGTCAAGAAGAACGTGGATTCCATTCTAGTGCGAGCGTGGTTCCAAGCTTAAGTCGCATCTGACTTGAGGCATCCCCGTGACTGTAGGCCACCAGTACCTCTGTCCATGCGATTCCCCAGGCAAGAATAATGCAGGGGTTTACCATGCCCTTGTCCAGGAGACCTAGCTGACCTAGGGATCAAACCTGTGTTTGTCTCCTGTCACTCCTGCTCCAAATACGGTTCTGTGCCGACTGAGCCTTCGAGGACCAAGTTTATTGTCTCAGCGTCTTCCTCCTTGTGACGAAACACTGAGATCCTCAACAAAACACCGCAGGTCTGGGTGCTGGGTGGTCTGCCGTTGCTGGCAAATCTTGCCCAAGTCGTTCAGCTGGCGATGCCTGACGGCACCTCTAACCCACAGCTGGGTCGGGGAGAGAGCAGACGCAGTAGTCAGGTCTGGTGGGAGAAGGCGACTCCTGCAGCAATGATTTTCTTATCTGTGGTGCAGAAGCAGGACCAGGAGCCCAAATTCCCCAGAGGCCGGGAGAGTGCTGTGCTTTCGTGGGCCCCTTCTTTAGGAAATGGAGTAGCTACAAGTTGCCATAGAAGACAACCAAATGACATACTTCACACATGACAGTGGTTGGAATAGGTTCCAGAAAGCAGAGTCCTCAAGCCCGTGGCCACCAGTTTACAGAAGCAAGGAGAACTTCAAAGAGCCCGTCAGGAAGCAGCAGGCGAGGGGCTGCCTGGTGCGGCGCAGCAGACAAACGTTGAAGTGAAAAGGACAACGAAAGGACCGAGGACTGGAGATGGCGGCAGTCCCAGTGAGACACCGCATCCTCGTTGCCACAGCAGGCCTCAAGTTGATCCTAGGCTTGAACGCAAGGAGACATTCATGAGTACAGCGGAAGGTCAAAGTCACGATGCCTGAAAAACTCAAACGGTGGCTTGCTGATGACTGGGGCTTAAGTACCCGGCCAAAACAAGCTCCTTCATCTATCTGTCAAGAAGAACGTGGATTCCATTCTAGTGCGAGCGTGGTTCCAAGCTTAAGTCGCATCTGACTTGAGGCATCCCCGTGACTGTAGGCCACCAGTACCTCTGTCCATGCGATTCCCCAGGCAAGAATAATGCAGGGGTTTACCATGCCCTTGTCCAGGAGACCTAGCTGACCTAGGGATCAAACCTGTGTTTGTCTCCTGTCACTCCTGCTCCAAATACGGTTCTGTGCCGACTGAGCCTTCGAGGACCAAGTTTATTGTCTCAGCGTCTTCCTCCTTGTGACGAAACACTGAGATCCTCAACAAAACACCGCAGGTCTGGGTGCTGGGTGGTCTGCCGTTGCTGGCAAATCTTGCCCAAGTCGTTCAGCTGGCGATGCCTGACGGCACCTCTAACCCACAGCTGGGTCGGGGAGAGAGCAGACGCAGTAGTCAGGTCTGGTGGGAGAAGGCGACTCCTGCAGCAATGATTTTCTTATCTGTGGTGCAGAAGCAGGACCAGGAGCCCAAATTCCCCGGAGGCCGGGAGAGTGCTGTGCTTTCGTGGGCCCCTTCTTTAGGAAATGGAGTAGCTACAAGTTGCCATAGAAGACAACCAAATGACATACTTCACACATGACAGTGGTTGGAATAGGTTCCAGAAAGCAGAGTCCTCAAGCCCGTGGCCACCAGTTTACAGAAGCAAGGAGAACTTCAAAGAGCCCGTCAGGAAGCAGCAGGCGAGGGGCTGCCTGGTGCGGCGCAGCAGACAAACGTTGAAGTGAAAAGGACAACGAAAGGACCGAGGACTGGAGATGGCGGCAGTCCCAGTGAGACACCGCATCCTCGTTGCCACAGCAGGCCTCAAGTTGATCCTAGGCTTGAACGCAAGGAGACATTCATGAGTACAGCGGAAGGTCAAAGTCACGATGCCTGAAAAACTCAAACGGTGGCTTGCTGATGACTGGGGCTTAAGTACCCGGCCAAAACAAGCTCCTTCATCTATCTGTCAAGAAGAACGTGGATTCCATTCTAGTGCGAGCGTGGTTCCAAGCTTAAGTCGCATCTGACTTGAGGCATCCCCGTGACTGTAGGCCACCAGTACCTTTGTCCATGCGATTCCCCAGGCAAGAATAATGCAGGGGTTTACCATGCCCTTGTCCAGGAGACCTAGCTGACCTAGGGATCAAACCTGTGTTTGTCTCCTGTCACTCCTGCTCCAAATACGGTTCTGTGCCGACTGAGCCTTCGAGGACCAAGTTTATTGTCTCAGCGTCTTCCTCCTTGTGACGAAACACTGAGATCCTCAACAAAACACCGCAGGTCTGGGTGCTGGGTGGTCTGCCGTTGCTGGCAAATCTTGCCCAAGTCGTTCAGCTGGCGATGCCTGACGGCACCTCTAACCCACAGCTGGGTCGGGGAGAGAGCAGACGCAGTAGTCAGGTCTGGTGGGAGAAGGCGACTCCTGCAGCAATGATTTTCTTATCTGTGGTGCAGAAGCAGGACCAGGAGCCCAAATTCCCCGGAGGCCGGGAGAGTGCTGTGCTTTCGTGGGCCCCTTCTTTAGGAAATGGAGTAGCTACAAGTTGCCATAGAAGACAACCAAATGACATACTTCACACATGACAGTGGTTGGAATAGGTTCCAGAAAGCAGAGTCCTCAAGCCCGTGGCCACCAGTTTACAGAAGCAAGGAGAACTTCAAAGAGCCCGTCAGGAAGCAGCAGGCGAGGGGCTGCCTGGTGCGGCGCAGCAGACAAACGCTGAAGTGAAAAGGACAACGAAAGGACCGAGGACTGGAGATGGCGGCAGTCCCAGTGAGACACCGCATCCTCGTTGCCACAGCAGGCCTCAAGTTGATCCTAGGCTTGAACGCAAGGAGACATTCATGAGTACAGCGGAAGGTCAAAGTCACGATGCCTGAAAAACTCAAACGGTGGCTTGCTGATGACTGGGGCTTAAGTACCCGGCCAAAACAAGCTCCTTCATCTATCTGTCAAGAAGAACGTGGATTCCATTCTAGTGCGAGCGTGGTTCCAAGCTTAAGTCGCATCTGACTTGAGGCATCCCCGTGACTGTAGGCCACCAGTACCTCTGTCCATGCGATTCCCCAGGCAAGAATAATGCAGGGGTTTACCATGCCCTTGTCCAGGAGACCTAGCTGACCTAGGGATCAAACCTGTGTTTGTCTCCTGTCACTCCTGCTCCAAATACGGTTCTGTGCCGACTGAGCCTTCGAGGACCAAGTTTATTGTCTCAGCGTCTTCCTCCTTGTGACGAAACACTGAGATCCTCAACAAAACACCGCAGGTCTGGGTGCTGGGTGGTCTGCCGTTGCTGGCAAATCTTGCCCAAGTCGTTCAGCTGGCGATGCCTGACGGCACCTCTAACCCACAGCTGGGTCGGGGAGAGAGCAGACGCAGTAGTCAGGTCTGGTGGGAGAAGGCGACTCCTGCAGCAATGATTTTCTTATCTGTGGTGCAGAAGCAGGACCAGGAGCCCAAATTCCCCGGAGGCCGGGAGAGTGCTGTGCTTTCGTGGGCCCCTTCTTTAGGAAATGGAGTAGCTACAAGTTGCCATAGAAGACAACCAAATGACATACTTCACACATGACAGTGGTTGGAATAGGTTCCAGAAAGCAGAGTCCTCAAGCCCGTGGCCACCAGTTTACAGAAGCAAGGAGAACTTCAAAGAGCCCGTCAGGAAGCAGCAGGCGAGGGGCTGCCTGGTGCGGCGCAGCAGACAAACGTTGAAGTGAAAAGGACAACGAAAGGACCGAGGACTGGAGATGGCGGCAGTCCCAGTGAGACACCGCATCCTCGTTGCCACAGCAGGCCTCAAGTTGATCCTAGGCTTGAACGCAAGGAGACATTCATGAGTACAGCGGAAGGTCAAAGTCACGATGCCTGAAAAACTCAAACGGTGGCTTGCTGATGACTGGGGCTTAAGTACCCGGCCAAAACAAGCTCCTTCATCTATCTGTCAAGAAGAACGTGGATTCCATTCTAGTGCGAGCGTGGTTCCAAGCTTAAGTCGCATCTGACTTGAGGCATCCCCGTGACTGTAGGCCACCAGTACCTCTGTCCATGCGATTCCCCAGGCAAGAATAATGCAGGGGTTTACCATGCCCTTGTCCAGGAGACCTAGCTGACCTAGGGATCAAACCTGTGTTTGTCTCCTGTCACTCCTGCTCCAAATACGGTTCTGTGCCGACTGAGCCTTCGAGGACCAAGTTTATTGTCTCAGCGTCTTCCTCCTTGTGACGAAACACTGAGATCCTCAACAAAACACCGCAGGTCTGGGTGCTGGGTGGTCTGCCGTTGCTGGCAAATCTTGCCCAAGTCGTTCAGCTGGCGATGCCTGACGGCACCTCTAACCCACAGCTGGGTCGGGGAGAGAGCAGACGCAGTAGTCAGGTCTGGTGGGAGAAGGCGACTCCTGCAGCAATGATTTTCTTATCTGTGGTGCAGAAGCAGGACCAGGAGCCCAAATTCCCCGGAGGCCGGGAGAGTGCTGTGCTTTCGTGGGCCCCTTCTTTAGGAAATGGAGTAGCTACAAGTTGCCATAGAAGACAACCAAATGACATACTTCACACATGACAGTGGTTGGAATAGGTTCCAGAAAGCAGAGTCCTCAAGCCCGTGGCCACCAGTTTACAGAAGCAAGGAGAACTTCAAAGAGCCCGTCAGGAAGCAGCAGGCGAGGGGCTGCCTGGTGCGGCGCAGCAGACAAACGTTGAAGTGAAAAGGACAACGAAAGGACCGAGGACTGGAGATGGCGGCAGTCCCAGTGAGACACCGCATCCTCGTTGCCACAGCAGGCCTCAAGTTGATCCTAGGCTTGAACGCAAGGAGACATTCATGAGTACAGCGGAAGGTCAAAGTCACGATGCCTGAAAAACTCAAACGGTGGCTTGCTGATGACTGGGGCTTAAGTACCCGGCCAAAACAAGCTCCTTCATCTATCTGTCAAGAAGAACGTGGATTCCATTCTAGTGCGAGCGTGGTTCCAAGCTTAAGTCGCATCTGACTTGAGGCATCCCCGTGACTGTAGGCCACCAGTACCTTTGTCCATGCGATTCCCCAGGCAAGAATAATGCAGGGGTTTACCATGCCCTTGTCCAGGAGACCTAGCTGACCTAGGGATCAAACCTGTGTTTGTCTCCTGTCACTCCTGCTCCAAATACGGTTCTGTGCCGACTGAGCCTTCGAGGACCAAGTTTATTGTCTCAGCGTCTTCCTCCTTGTGACGAAACACTGAGATCCTCAACAAAACACCGCAGGTCTGGGTGCTGGGTGGTCTGCCGTTGCTGGCAAATCTTGCCCAAGTCGTTCAGCTGGCGATGCCTGACGGCACCTCTAACCCACAGCTGGGTCGGGGAGAGAGCAGACGCAGTAGTCAGGTCTGGTGGGAGAAGGCGACTCCTGCAGCAATGATTTTCTTATCTGTGGTGCAGAAGCAGGACCAGGAGCCCAAATTCCCCGGAGGCCGGGAGAGTGCTGTGCTTTCGTGGGCCCCTTCTTTAGGAAATGGAGTAGCTACAAGTTGCCATAGAAGACAACCAAATGACATACTTCACACATGACAGTGGTTGGAATAGGTTCCAGAAAGCAGAGTCCTCAAGCCCGTGGCCACCAGTTTACAGAAGCAAGGAGAACTTCAAAGAGCCCGTCAGGAAGCAGCAGGCGAGGGGCTGCCTGGTGCGGCGCAGCAGACAAACGCTGAAGTGAAAAGGACAACGAAAGGACCGAGGACTGGAGATGGCGGCAGTCCCAGTGAGACACCGCATCCTCGTTGCCACAGCAGGCCTCAAGTTGATCCTAGGCTTGAACGCAAGGAGACATTCATGAGTACAGCGGAAGGTCAAAGTCACGATGCCTGAAAAACTCAAACGGTGGCTTGCTGATGACTGGGGCTTAAGTACCCGGCCAAAACAAGCTCCTTCATCTATCTGTCAAGAAGAACGTGGATTCCATTCTAGTGCGAGCGTGGTTCCAAGCTTAAGTCGCATCTGACTTGAGGCATCCCCGTGACTGTAGGCCACCAGTACCTCTGTCCATGCGATTCCCCAGGCAAGAATAATGCAGGGGTTTACCATGCCCTTGTCCAGGAGACCTAGCTGACCTAGGGATCAAACCTGTGTTTGTCTCCTGTCACTCCTGCTCCAAATACGGTTCTGTGCCGACTGAGCCTTCGAGGACCAAGTTTATTGTCTCAGCGTCTTCCTCCTTGTGACGAAACACTGAGATCCTCAACAAAACACCGCAGGTCTGGGTGCTGGGTGGTCTGCCGTTGCTGGCAAATCTTGCCCAAGTCGTTCAGCTGGCGATGCCTGACGGCACCTCTAACCCACAGCTGGGTCGGGGAGAGAGCAGACGCAGTAGTCAGGTCTGGTGGGAGAAGGCGACTCCTGCAGCAATGATTTTCTTATCTGTGGTGCAGAAGCAGGACCAGGAGCCCAAATTCCCCGGAGGCCGGGAGAGTGCTGTGCTTTCGTGGGCCCCTTCTTTAGGAAATGGAGTAGCTACAAGTTGCCATAGAAGACAACCAAATGACATACTTCACACATGACAGTGGTTGGAATAGGTTCCAGAAAGCAGAGTCCTCAAGCCCGTGGCCACCAGTTTACAGAAGCAAGGAGAACTTCAAAGAGCCCGTCAGGAAGCAGCAGGCGAGGGGCTGCCTGGTGCGGCGCAGCAGACAAACGTTGAAGTGAAAAGGACAACGAAAGGACCGAGGACTGGAGATGGCGGCAGTCCCAGTGAGACACCGCATCCTCGTTGCCACAGCAGGCCTCAAGTTGATCCTAGGCTTGAACGCAAGGAGACATTCATGAGTACAGCGGAAGGTCAAAGTCACGATGCCTGAAAAACTCAAACGGTGGCTTGCTGATGACTGGGGCTTAAGTACCCGGCCAAAACAAGCTCCTTCATCTATCTGTCAAGAAGAACGTGGATTCCATTCTAGTGCGAGCGTGGTTCCAAGCTTAAGTCGCATCTGACTTGAGGCATCCCCGTGACTGTAGGCCACCAGTACCTCTGTCCATGCGATTCCCCAGGCAAGAATAATGCAGGGGTTTACCATGCCCTTGTCCAGGAGACCTAGCTGACCTAGGGATCAAACCTGTGTTTGTCTCCTGTCACTCCTGCTCCAAATACGGTTCTGTGCCGACTGAGCCTTCGAGGACCAAGTTTATTGTCTCAGCGTCTTCCTCCTTGTGACGAAACACTGAGATCCTCAACAAAACACCGCAGGTCTGGGTGCTGGGTGGTCTGCCGTTGCTGGCAAATCTTGCCCAAGTCGTTCAGCTGGCGATGCCTGACGGCACCTCTAACCCACAGCTGGGTCGGGGAGAGAGCAGACGCAGTAGTCAGGTCTGGTGGGAGAAGGCGACTCCTGCAGCAATGATTTTCTTATCTGTGGTGCAGAAGCAGGACCAGGAGCCCAAATTCCCCGGAGGCCGGGAGAGTGCTGTGCTTTCGTGGGCCCCTTCTTTAGGAAATGGAGTAGCTACAAGTTGCCATAGAAGACAACCAAATGACATACTTCACACATGACAGTGGTTGGAATAGGTTCCAGAAAGCAGAGTCCTCAAGCCCGTGGCCACCAGTTTACAGAAGCAAGGAGAACTTCAAAGAGCCCGTCAGGAAGCAGCAGGCGAGGGGCTGCCTGGTGCGGCGCAGCAGACAAACGTTGAAGTGAAAAGGACAACGAAAGGACCGAGGACTGGAGATGGCGGCAGTCCCAGTGAGACACCGCATCCTCGTTGCCACAGCAGGCCTCAAGTTGATCCTAGGCTTGAACGCAAGGAGACATTCATGAGTACAGCGGAAGGTCAAAGTCACGATGCCTGAAAAACTCAAACGGTGGCTTGCTGATGACTGGGGCTTAAGTACCCGGCCAAAACAAGCTCCTTCATCTATCTGTCAAGAAGAACGTGGATTCCATTCTAGTGCGAGCGTGGTTCCAAGCTTAAGTCGCATCTGACTTGAGGCATCCCCGTGACTGTAGGCCACCAGTACCTCTGTCCATGCGATTCCCCAGGCAAGAATAATGCAGGGGTTTACCATGCCCTTGTCCAGGAGACCTAGCTGACCTAGGGATCAAACCTGTGTTTGTCTCCTGTCACTCCTGCTCCAAATACGGTTCTGTGCCGACTGAGCCTTCGAGGACCAAGTTTATTGTCTCAGCGTCTTCCTCCTTGTGACGAAACACTGAGATCCTCAACAAAACACCGCAGGTCTGGGTGCTGGGTGGTCTGCCGTTGCTGGCAAATCTTGCCCAAGTCGTTCAGCTGGCGATGCCTGACGGCACCTCTAACCCACAGCTGGGTCGGGGAGAGAGCAGACGCAGTAGTCAGGTCTGGTGGGAGAAGGCGACTCCTGCAGCAATGATTTTCTTATCTGTGGTGCAGAAGCAGGACCAGGAGCCCAAATTCCCCGGAGGCCGGGAGAGTGCTGTGCTTTCGTGGGCCCCTTCTTTAGGAAATGGAGTAGCTACAAGTTGCCATAGAAGACAACCAAATGACATACTTCACACATGACAGTGGTTGGAATAGGTTCCAGAAAGCAGAGTCCTCAAGCCCGTGGCCACCAGTTTACAGAAGCAAGGAGAACTTCAAAGAGCCCGTCAGGAAGCAGCAGGCGAGGGGCTGCCTGGTGCGGCGCAGCAGACAAACGCTGAAGTGAAAAGGACAACGAAAGGACCGAGGACTGGAGATGGCGGCAGTCCCAGTGAGACACCGCATCCTCGTTGCCACAGCAGGCCTCAAGTTGATCCTAGGCTTGAACGCAAGGAGACATTCATGAGTACAGCGGAAGGTCAAAGTCACGATGCCTGAAAAACTCAAACGGTGGCTTGCTGATGACTGGGGCTTAAGTACCCGGCCAAAACAAGCTCCTTCATCTATCTGTCAAGAAGAACGTGGATTCCATTCTAGTGCGAGCGTGGTTCCAAGCTTAAGTCGCATCTGACTTGAGGCATCCCCGTGACTGTAGGCCACCAGTACCTTTGTCCATGCGATTCCCCAGGCAAGAATAATGCAGGGGTTTACCATGCCCTTGTCCAGGAGACCTAGCTGACCTAGGGATCAAACCTGTGTTTGTCTCCTGTCACTCCTGCTCCAAATACGGTTCTGTGCCGACTGAGCCTTCGAGGACCAAGTTTATTGTCTCAGCGTCTTCCTCCTTGTGACGAAACACTGAGATCCTCAACAAAACACCGCAGGTCTGGGTGCTGGGTGGTCTGCCGTTGCTGGCAAATCTTGCCCAAGTCGTTCAGCTGGCGATGCCTGACGGCACCTCTAACCCACAGCTGGGTCGGGGAGAGAGCAGACGCAGTAGTCAGGTCTGGTGGGAGAAGGCGACTCCTGCAGCAATGATTTTCTTATCTGTGGTGCAGAAGCAGGACCAGGAGCCCAAATTCCCCGGAGGCCGGGAGAGTGCTGTGCTTTCGTGGGCCCCTTCTTTAGGAAATGGAGTAGCTACAAGTTGCCATAGAAGACAACCAAATGACATACTTCACACATGACAGTGGTTGGAATAGGTTCCAGAAAGCAGAGTCCTCAAGCCCGTGGCCACCAGTTTACAGAAGCAAGGAGAACTTCAAAGAGCCCGTCAGGAAGCAGCAGGCGAGGGGCTGCCTGGTGCGGCGCAGCAGACAAACGCTGAAGTGAAAAGGACAACGAAAGGACCGAGGACTGGAGATGGCGGCAGTCCCAGTGAGACACCGCATCCTCGTTGCCACAGCAGGCCTCAAGTTGATCCTAGGCTTGAACGCAAGGAGACATTCATGAGTACAGCGGAAGGTCAAAGTCACGATGCCTGAAAAACTCAAACGGTGGCTTGCTGATGACTGGGGCTTAAGTACCCGGCCAAAACAAGCTCCTTCATCTATCTGTCAAGAAGAACGTGGATTCCATTCTAGTGCGAGCGTGGTTCCAAGCTTAAGTCGCATCTGACTTGAGGCATCCCCGTGACTGTAGGCCACCAGTACCTCTGTCCATGCGATTCCCCAGGCAAGAATAATGCAGGGGTTTACCATGCCCTTGTCCAGGAGACCTAGCTGACCTAGGGATCAAACCTGTGTTTGTCTCCTGTCACTCCTGCTCCAAATACGGTTCTGTGCCGACTGAGCCTTCGAGGACCAAGTTTATTGTCTCAGCGTCTTCCTCCTTGTGACGAAACACTGAGATCCTCAACAAAACACCGCAGGTCTGGGTGCTGGGTGGTCTGCCGTTGCTGGCAAATCTTGCCCAAGTCGTTCAGCTGGCGATGCCTGACGGCACCTCTAACCCACAGCTGGGTCGGGGAGAGAGCAGACGCAGTAGTCAGGTCTGGTGGGAGAAGGCGACTCCTGCAGCAATGATTTTCTTATCTGTGGTGCAGAAGCAGGACCAGGAGCCCAAATTCCCCGGAGGCCGGGAGAGTGCTGTGCTTTCGTGGGCCCCTTCTTTAGGAAATGGAGTAGCTACAAGTTGCCATAGAAGACAACCAAATGACATACTTCACACATGACAGTGGTTGGAATAGGTTCCAGAAAGCAGAGTCCTCAAGCCCGTGGCCACCAGTTTACAGAAGCAAGGAGAACTTCAAAGAGCCCGTCAGGAAGCAGCAGGCGAGGGGCTGCCTGGTGCGGCGCAGCAGACAAACGCTGAAGTGAAAAGGACAACGAAAGGACCGAGGACTGGAGATGGCGGCAGTCCCAGTGAGACACCGCATCCTCGTTGCCACAGCAGGCCTCAAGTTGATCCTAGGCTTGAACGCAAGGAGACATTCATGAGTACAGCGGAAGGTCAAAGTCACGATGCCTGAAAAACTCAAACGGTGGCTTGCTGATGACTGGGGCTTAAGTACCCGGCCAAAACAAGCTCCTTCATCTATCTGTCAAGAAGAACGTGGATTCCATTCTAGTGCGAGCGTGGTTCCAAGCTTAAGTCGCATCTGACTTGAGGCATCCCCGTGACTGTAGGCCACCAGTACCTCTGTCCATGCGATTCCCCAGGCAAGAATAATGCAGGGGTTTACCATGCCCTTGTCCAGGAGACCTAGCTGACCTAGGGATCAAACCTGTGTTTGTCTCCTGTCACTCCTGCTCCAAATACGGTTCTGTGCCGACTGAGCCTTCGAGGACCAAGTTTATTGTCTCAGCGTCTTCCTCCTTGTGACGAAACACTGAGATCCTCAACAAAACACCGCAGGTCTGGGTGCTGGGTGGTCTGCCGTTGCTGGCAAATCTTGCCCAAGTCGTTCAGCTGGCGATGCCTGACGGCACCTCTAACCCACAGCTGGGTCGGGGAGAGAGCAGACGCAGTAGTCAGGTCTGGTGGGAGAAGGCGACTCCTGCAGCAATGATTTTCTTATCTGTGGTGCAGAAGCAGGACCAGGAGCCCAAATTCCCCGGAGGCCGGGAGAGTGCTGTGCTTTCGTGGGCCCCTTCTTTAGGAAATGGAGTAGCTACAAGTTGCCATAGAAGACAACCAAATGACATACTTCACACATGACAGTGGTTGGAATAGGTTCCAGAAAGCAGAGTCCTCAAGCCCGTGGCCACCAGTTTACAGAAGCAAGGAGAACTTCAAAGAGCCCGTCAGGAAGCAGCAGGCGAGGGGCTGCCTGGTGCGGCGCAGCAGACAAACGTTGAAGTGAAAAGGACAACGAAAGGACCGAGGACTGGAGATGGCGGCAGTCCCAGTGAGACACCGCATCCTCGTTGCCACAGCAGGCCTCAAGTTGATCCTAGGCTTGAACGCAAGGAGACATTCATGAGTACAGCGGAAGGTCAAAGTCACGATGCCTGAAAAACTCAAACGGTGGCTTGCTGATGACTGGGGCTTAAGTACCCGGCCAAAACAAGCTCCTTCATCTATCTGTCAAGAAGAACGTGGATTCCATTCTAGTGCGAGCGTGGTTCCAAGCTTAAGTCGCATCTGACTTGAGGCATCCCCGTGACTGTAGGCCACCAGTACCTCTGTCCATGTGATTCCCCAGGCAAGAATAATGCAGGGGTTTACCATGCCCTTGTCCAGGAGACCTAGCTGACCTAGGGATCAAACCTGTGTTTGTCTCCTGTCACTCCTGCTCCAAATACGGTTCTGTGCCGACTGAGCCTTCGAGGACCAAGTTTATTGTCTCAGCGTCTTCCTCCTTGTGACGAAACACTGAGATCCTCAACAAAACACCGCAGGTCTGGGTGCTGGGTGGTCTGCCGTTGCTGGCAAATCTTGCCCAAGTCGTTCAGCTGGCGATGCCTGACGGCACCTCTAACCCACAGCTGGGTCGGGGAGAGAGCAGACGCAGTAGTCAGGTCTGGTGGGAGAAGGCGACTCCTGCAGCAATGATTTTCTTATCTGTGGTGCAGAAGCAGGACCAGGAGCCCAAATTCCCCGGAGGCCGGGAGAGTGCTGTGCTTTCGTGGGCCCCTTCTTTAGGAAATGGAGTAGCTACAAGTTGCCATAGAAGACAACCAAATGACATACTTCACACATGACAGTGGTTGGAATAGGTTCCAGAAAGCAGAGTCCTCAAGCCCGTGGCCACCAGTTTACAGAAGCAAGGAGAACTTCAAAGAGCCCGTCAGGAAGCAGCAGGCGAGGGGCTGCCTGGTGCGGCGCAGCAGACAAACGTTGAAGTGAAAAGGACAACGAAAGGACCGAGGACTGGAGATGGCGGCAGTCCCAGTGAGACACCGCATCCTCGTTGCCACAGCAGGCCTCAAGTTGATCCTAGGCTTGAACGCAAGGAGACATTCATGAGTACAGCGGAAGGTCAAAGTCACGATGCCTGAAAAACTCAAACGGTGGCTTGCTGATGACTGGGGCTTAAGTACCCGGCCAAAACAAGCTCCTTCATCTATCTGTCAAGAAGAACGTGGATTCCATTCTAGTGCGAGCGTGGTTCCAAGCTTAAGTCGCATCTGACTTGAGGCATCCCCGTGACTGTAGGCCACCAGTACCTCTGTCCATGCGATTCCCCAGGCAAGAATAATGCAGGGGTTTACCATGCCCTTGTCCAGGAGACCTAGCTGACCTAGGGATCAAACCTGTGTTTGTCTCCTGTCACTCCTGCTCCAAATACGGTTCTGTGCCGACTGAGCCTTCGAGGACCAAGTTTATTGTCTCAGCGTCTTCCTCCTTGTGACGAAACACTGAGATCCTCAACAAAACACCGCAGGTCTGGGTGCTGGGTGGTCTGCCGTTGCTGGCAAATCTTGCCCAAGTCGTTCAGCTGGCGATGCCTGACGGCACCTCTAACCCACAGCTGGGTCGGGGAGAGAGCAGACGCAGTAGTCAGGTCTGGTGGGAGAAGGCGACTCCTGCAGCAATGATTTTCTTATCTGTGGTGCAGAAGCAGGACCAGGAGCCCAAATTCCCCGGAGGCCGGGAGAGTGCTGTGCTTTCGTGGGCCCCTTCTTTAGGAAATGGAGTAGCTACAAGTTGCCATAGAAGACAACCAAATGACATACTTCACACATGACAGTGGTTGGAATAGGTTCCAGAAAGCAGAGTCCTCAAGCCCGTGGCCACCAGTTTACAGAAGCAAGGAGAACTTCAAAGAGCCCGTCAGGAAGCAGCAGGCGAGGGGCTGCCTGGTGCGGCGCAGCAGACAAACGCTGAAGTGAAAAGGACAACGAAAGGACCGAGGACTGGAGATGGCGGCAGTCCCAGTGAGACACCGCATCCTCGTTGCCACAGCAGGCCTCAAGTTGATCCTAGGCTTGAACGCAAGGAGACATTCATGAGTACAGCGGAAGGTCAAAGTCACGATGCCTGAAAAACTCAAACGGTGGCTTGCTGATGACTGGGGCTTAAGTACCCGGCCAAAACAAGCTCCTTCATCTATCTGTCAAGAAGAACGTGGATTCCATTCTAGTGCGAGCGTGGTTCCAAGCTTAAGTCGCATCTGACTTGAGGCATCCCCGTGACTGTAGGCCACCAGTACCTTTGTCCATGCGATTCCCCAGGCAAGAATAATGCAGGGGTTTACCATGCCCTTGTCCAGGAGACCTAGCTGACCTAGGGATCAAACCTGTGTTTGTCTCCTGTCACTCCTGCTCCAAATACGGTTCTGTGCCGACTGAGCCTTCGAGGACCAAGTTTATTGTCTCAGCGTCTTCCTCCTTGTGACGAAACACTGAGATCCTCAACAAAACACCGCAGGTCTGGGTGCTGGGTGGTCTGCCGTTGCTGGCAAATCTTGCCCAAGTCGTTCAGCTGGCGATGCCTGACGGCACCTCTAACCCACAGCTGGGTCGGGGAGAGAGCAGACGCAGTAGTCAGGTCTGGTGGGAGAAGGCGACTCCTGCAGCAATGATTTTCTTATCTGTGGTGCAGAAGCAGGACCAGGAGCCCAAATTCCCCGGAGGCCGGGAGAGTGCTGTGCTTTCGTGGGCCCCTTCTTTAGGAAATGGAGTAGCTACAAGTTGCCATAGAAGACAACCAAATGACATACTTCACACATGACAGTGGTTGGAATAGGTTCCAGAAAGCAGAGTCCTCAAGCCCGTGGCCACCAGTTTACAGAAGCAAGGAGAACTTCAAAGAGCCCGTCAGGAAGCAGCAGGCGAGGGGCTGCCTGGTGCGGCGCAGCAGACAAACGCTGAAGTGAAAAGGACAACGAAAGGACCGAGGACTGGAGATGGCGGCAGTCCCAGTGAGACACCGCATCCTCGTTGCCACAGCAGGCCTCAAGTTGATCCTAGGCTTGAACGCAAGGAGACATTCATGAGTACAGCGGAAGGTCAAAGTCACGATGCCTGAAAAACTCAAACGGTGGCTTGCTGATGACTGGGGCTTAAGTACCCGGCCAAAACAAGCTCCTTCATCTATCTGTCAAGAAGAACGTGGATTCCATTCTAGTGCGAGCGTGGTTCCAAGCTTAAGTCGCATCTGACTTGAGGCATCCCCGTGACTGTAGGCCACCAGTACCTCTGTCCATGCGATTCCCCAGGCAAGAATAATGCAGGGGTTTACCATGCCCTTGTCCAGGAGACCTAGCTGACCTAGGGATCAAACCTGTGTTTGTCTCCTGTCACTCCTGCTCCAAATACGGTTCTGTGCCGACTGAGCCTTCGAGGACCAAGTTTATTGTCTCAGCGTCTTCCTCCTTGTGACGAAACACTGAGATCCTCAACAAAACACCGCAGGTCTGGGTGCTGGGTGGTCTGCCGTTGCTGGCAAATCTTGCCCAAGTCGTTCAGCTGGCGATGCCTGACGGCACCTCTAACCCACAGCTGGGTCGGGGAGAGAGCAGACGCAGTAGTCAGGTCTGGTGGGAGAAGGCGACTCCTGCAGCAATGATTTTCTTATCTGTGGTGCAGAAGCAGGACCAGGAGCCCAAATTCCCCGGAGGCCGGGAGAGTGCTGTGCTTTCGTGGGCCCCTTCTTTAGGAAATGGAGTAGCTACAAGTTGCCATAGAAGACAACCAAATGACATACTTCACACATGACAGTGGTTGGAATAGGTTCCAGAAAGCAGAGTCCTCAAGCCCGTGGCCACCAGTTTACAGAAGCAAGGAGAACTTCAAAGAGCCCGTCAGGAAGCAGCAGGCGAGGGGCTGCCTGGTGCGGCGCAGCAGACAAACGCTGAAGTGAAAAGGACAACGAAAGGACCGAGGACTGGAGATGGCGGCAGTCCCAGTGAGACACCGCATCCTCGTTGCCACAGCAGGCCTCAAGTTGATCCTAGGCTTGAACGCAAGGAGACATTCATGAGTACAGCGGAAGGTCAAAGTCACGATGCCTGAAAAACTCAAACGGTGGCTTGCTGATGACTGGGGCTTAAGTACCCGGCCAAAACAAGCTCCTTCATCTATCTGTCAAGAAGAACGTGGATTCCATTCTAGTGCGAGCGTGGTTCCAAGCTTAAGTCGCATCTGACTTGAGGCATCCCCGTGACTGTAGGCCACCAGTACCTCTGTCCATGCGATTCCCCAGGCAAGAATAATGCAGGGGTTTACCATGCCCTTGTCCAGGAGACCTAGCTGACCTAGGGATCAAACCTGTGTTTGTCTCCTGTCACTCCTGCTCCAAATACGGTTCTGTGCCGACTGAGCCTTCGAGGACCAAGTTTATTGTCTCAGCGTCTTCCTCCTTGTGACGAAACACTGAGATCCTCAACAAAACACCGCAGGTCTGGGTGCTGGGTGGTCTGCCGTTGCTGGCAAATCTTGCCCAAGTCGTTCAGCTGGCGATGCCTGACGGCACCTCTAACCCACAGCTGGGTCGGGGAGAGAGCAGACGCAGTAGTCAGGTCTGGTGGGAGAAGGCGACTCCTGCAGCAATGATTTTCTTATCTGTGGTGCAGAAGCAGGACCAGGAGCCCAAATTCCCCGGAGGCCGGGAGAGTGCTGTGCTTTCGTGGGCCCCTTCTTTAGGAAATGGAGTAGCTACAAGTTGCCATAGAAGACAACCAAATGACATACTTCACACATGACAGTGGTTGGAATAGGTTCCAGAAAGCAGAGTCCTCAAGCCCGTGGCCACCAGTTTACAGAAGCAAGGAGAACTTCAAAGAGCCCGTCAGGAAGCAGCAGGCGAGGGGCTGCCTGGTGCAGCGCAGCAGACAAACGTTGAAGTGAAAAGGACAACGAAAGGACCGAGGACTGGAGATGGCGGCAGTCCCAGTGAGACACCGCATCCTCGTTGCCACAGCAGGCCTCAAGTTGATCCTAGGCTTGAACGCAAGGAGACATTCATGAGTACAGCGGAAGGTCAAAGTCACGATGCCTGAAAAACTCAAACGGTGGCTTGCTGATGACTGGGGCTTAAGTACCCGGCCAAAACAAGCTCCTTCATCTATCTGTCAAGAAGAACGTGGATTCCATTCTAGTGCGAGCGTGGTTCCAAGCTTAAGTCGCATCTGACTTGAGGCATCCCCGTGACTGTAGGCCACCAGTACCTCTGTCCATGCGATTCCCCAGGCAAGAATAATGCAGGGGTTTACCATGC
This sequence comes from Bos javanicus, assembly GCF_032452875.1. NCBI lineage: Eukaryota > Metazoa > Chordata > Mammalia > Artiodactyla > Bovidae > Bos > Bos javanicus. The sequence goes on from NC_083897.1 coordinate 11,797,976, forward strand.
CCTTGTCCAGGAGACCTAGCTGACCTAGGGATCAAACCTGTGTTTGTCTCCTGTCACTCCTGCTCCAAATACGGTTCTGTGCCGACTGAGCCTTCGAGGACCAAGTTTATTGTCTCAGCGTCTTCCTCCTTGTGACGAAACACTGAGATCCTCAACAAAACACCGCAGGTCTGGGTGCTGGGTGGTCTGCCGTTGCTGGCAAATCTTGCCCAAGTCGTTCAGCTGGCGATGCCTGACGGCACCTCTAACCCACAGCTGGGTCGGGGAGAGAGCAGACGCAGTAGTCAGGTCTGGTGGGAGAAGGCGACTCCTGCAGCAATGATTTTCTTATCTGTGGTGCAGAAGCAGGACCAGGAGCCCAAATTCCCCGGAGGCCGGGAGAATGCTGTGCTTTCGTGGGCCCCTTCTTTAGGAAATGGAGTAGCTACAAGTTGCCATAGAAGACAACCAAATGACATACTTCACACATGACAGTGGTTGGAATAGGTTCCAGAAAGCAGAGTCCTCAAGCCCGTGGCCACCAATTTACAGAAGCAAGGAGAACTTCAAAGAGCCCGTCAGGAAGCAGCAGGCGAGGGGCTGCCTGGTGCGGCGCAGCAGACAAACGCTGAAGTGAAAAGGACAACGAAAGGACCGAGGACTGGAGATGGCGGCAGTCCCAGTGAGACACCGCATCCTCGTTGCCACAGCAGGCCTCAAGTTGATCCTAGGCTTGAACGCAAGGAGACATTCATGAGTACAGCGGAAGGTCAAAGTCACGATGCCTGAAAAACTCAAACGGTGGCTTGCTGATGACTGGGGCTTAAGTACCCGGCCAAAACAAGCTCCTTCATCTATCTGTCAAGAAGAACGTGGATTCCATTCTAGTGCGAGCGTGGTTCCAAGCTTAAGTCGCATCTGACTTGAGGCATCCCCGTGACTGTAGGCCACCAGTACCTCTGTCCATGCGATTCCCCAGGCAAGAATAATAGAGGGCTTTACCATGCCCTTGTCCATGCGACCTTGCTCTCCTAGGCATCAAACCTGTGTCTCCTGTCAGTCCTGCTCCAAAACGGTTCTCTACTTTCTGAGCCTTGGAGGACCAAGTTTATTGTCTCAGTTGTCTTCCTTCTTCTGACGAAGTTTTGAGATCCTCAACAAAATATTGTAGGTCCAGATGCTGGGCGGTTGTTGTTGCTGGCAAATGGGGCCCAAGACGTACAGCTGGTGATGCCTGACGGCGCATCCAACCCACAGCTGGGTCGGGGAGAGTGTAAAGACAGTAGTCAGGTGTGTTGGGAGGAGGCGGAGGATGCAGTGAATCTCTTATCAATGGTGCAGAAACAGGACCGGGAGCGTAAATTCAAAGGAGTGTGAGAGACTGCTGTTGTAGCATGGGCCTCTTCTTTGAAATGAAGTAGTTACAAGTTGCCATAGAAGACAACCAAATGACATACTTCACACATTGCAGTGGTTGGAATGGGTTCCAGAAAGCAGATTCCTCAAGCCTGTGGCTATGAATTTGCAGAAGCAAGGAGAACTTCAAAGAAACAGTCAGGAAGAAGCAGGCGAGGTGGCCAGAAGCCTGGTTCGATGCAGCAGACAAAAGTTGAAAAGGACAAGAAAACAACCAAAGACTGGAGATGGTGGCAGTCCCATTGAGACACCGCATCCTCGTTGCCGCAGAAGGCCTCAAGTAGATCCTATGCTTGAAAGAGTGGAGACATTCATGAGTAGAGCTGAAGTCAAAGTCACGATTCCTAAAAACTCAAATGGTTGCTTGTTGATGAATGGGGCGTAAGTACCCGGCCAATACCAGCTCCTTCATCTATCTGTCAAGAAGAATTTGGATTCCAATGTAGTGTGAGTGTGTTTCGTAGCTTACGTCGCATCTGACTTGATGCATCCCCATGACTGTAGGCCACCAGGACCCTCTGCCCATGTGATTCTCCAGGCAAGAATGATGGAGGGGTTTACCATGGCCTCGTCCTGGGGACCTTGCTGATGTAGGGATCAAACCTAGGTCTTCTGTCGCTCCTGCCCCAAAAATGTTTCTTTACTATCTGAGCCTTGAAGGTCAAGTTTATTGTCTCAGTCGTCTTCCTCCTTTTGACGAAATACTGAGGTCCCCAACAAAATATTGTAGGTCCGGATGCTGGGTGGTCTGCGGCCGCTGCCAAATTGGGCACAAGACGTATAGCTGGCAATGCCTGATGGTGCATCTAACCCTCAGCTGGGTCGGGGAGCGAGTAGGGGGCATTAGTCAATGCTGGTGGGAGGAGGAGGCTGCAGCAGCAATTCTCTTATCAGTGTTCTGGAAGCAGGGCCCAGAGTCTAAATTCCCAGGAGATGAGAGAGTGCTGTGCTTGCATGGGCCTCTCCTTTATGAAATGAAGTAGCTACAATTTGCCATAAAGACGAATGTTGATTCCATTTTGGTTCATGCATTGTATGTAGCTTCAGTAGTGTAAACTCTTTGCCACCCCTTGGACCATAGCTCAACACGCTCCTCTCTGCATGGTATTCTCCCTGCAGGAATTCTGGGGTAGATTACCATGCTCTTCTCCAGAGGATCTTTCTGACCTGTGGATGGAATCTATTTCTCCTCTAGCCCCTGCTTGAAGGCAGATTCTTTACTGCTAAGCCACCAGTTAAGCCCTCTATTTTACAGGATTATACAAAATACAAGAAATCTTGAAGAAGCATAGGTAATAAGGAGTATGCAATCAATGAGTTTTGGCCGGGATAAAGGTGTACTTCAATGTGATGCTGGACACTCAACTCCTTTACAAATTTGAGAGGCAACATATGCTGAGATCCTTGTCGACTGCCCTGATGCATCCATGTCCCAGGTGTATGGGGCCTCAAATCTCCTGAGATTGTTTGTAAGAATTGGAGCAGTGTTGGCCTATACATTTCTGGATGAGAAGAGCCTTGCTTTATTACTTAATGAATTATCTTCATGATTTCCTAAAATACCAAGTAGAGAACTCTACAACTTTGTTTATTGCCAGCAATTATGCAGTTGCTCTCCCTGAGTACCATTGGAAAGCTGTGTGAGGTGCTTGCACCCAACCACTTTTGATTCTCTTTAAACACATTTTGTGTCTTAATCCTCTCCTGTACAAACAATGTACTTTGTAAATGTTCATGTACAACAAAATTTATGTTTGTTTTCTGTTTGATTTTAAATACAGAGAATAAAAGGAGTTATAGCTCCTTTTTTCATTTCAAAGTTTCTACCACTGTATTCAGTGATAGACAACAGAGACAAACTGTCGAGTGTTTTATTGCTTAGTTGAGAAAGCTGCTTTTGAACGCTGCGAGTTTCTATTCTTTTCACACTACGCACTTTTATAATATGTGCTAATGCTGTATGACATAATGCTCTGATTCCTAGTACCAAACGTTCAATTCAGTGTATATAACTGAACACACTCATATATTTCTGCTCCCCCCATTTTTTATGGTGCTTAAAGTAAAAAGAGCCCATCCTTTGTGAGTCATCCATCCATGTTGTTTGTTAGGCATTTCTTTGCTCAGATTGTTGAAGAACAGTGGCTTGTTTCATAGTTTATGTATTTGTGCCTAATGCATGTTTTAACATGATAGACTCAGTACATTGTGAAGCTACAGCTTTCTGGAAAAGTTAATCTTTTCGAAATTGTTTTTCAGGCAGTCCTAAAATGGCGGAGGAATAGGATGGAGAGACCACTTTCTCCCCTACAAATTCATCAAAAGAATATTTGAACGCTGAGCAAATTCCACAAAACAACTTCTGAATGCTGGCAGAGGACATCAGGCACCCAGAAAGGCAGCCCATTGTCTTTGAAAGGAGGTAGGACAAAATATAAAAGATACAAAGAGAGACAAGAGAGGTAAGGATGGACATCTGTCCTGGGAAGGGAGACTTAAAAAAGAGAGAAGTTTCCAAACACCAGGAAACACTCTCTCTGGTGGGTCTGTGGCGAGCTTTGGAATCTCAGAGGGCAAATAACCGGGAGGAAAAATGAATAAATAATTAAAACCCACAGATTATGTGCCTAACAGCAACTCCCAGTGGAGCCGCAGCCCAGATGCTCACATCCATCACTAGCAAGTGGGGACTGGACAGGGAGGCACAGGCTGCAGTGCTTTGGGTAAGGACTGGGCCTGAATACCCCAAGGGTAATCTGAGGGAACTAGCCAGAGATAGCAACCCAGATTGTGAGATAACAATCCCGTGAAAAGGCTTAACCTAAGACACTGCCAGGCTCCCTCACAGAACAAAGGACTGAGCAGAGCTAGCTGGCTTAAGACTGGCCCATCCCCCACTGGAGACATGCAGGCGAGGGGAGCCAGAGCTGGAAGGGGGCAATCACAGCCCCAAAGAGGCATCCTATACCAAACTGCAAGCAGATTTCCTTGTAAAACCAAGACTTCTTGGGATTCTGGATGGTCAACATCCACCAGGAGGGTCTCAGGCAGAGATCAGCTCCCCAGAAGAGACACATGGCACACCTGAGAAGGCGTGCTTGTTGTACACCCAGAAAACAAAGGGGCTGGGACGGGGGAGGCTATAAGCCGCAGCCTTCAACTGGGGGCAACTGTGCTAGCCAAGCACCTGGTCACCTTAGCTGCTCAGACCTGGGACGGGCACAAAACGCAGGCCCAACCAAGTCTGCACCTTTGTGGAGTACCCGAGAACCTGAGCGGCTTAGACTTGGGAAGTGCATGCAAACCAGGGCCCGCATTAGACAGTTCCTGGCATAACAATCTAGATCCTGAGCAGTGTAGACTGGGAAACCACACACGCCATGAGTGGGGGCAAACCCAATGCAGCTCAGACACTGTGAGCACATGCCAGTGATATTCGTTTGCAGTGTTCCTCCCTCCCCACAGCATGACTGAACAAGTCAGCCTAAAAAAAGTGACCACCACTGTCCCCATTGTGTCAGGGCAGAAATTAGACACTGAAGAGACCAGCAAACAGAAGCTAAAACAAACAGAGGGAACCATTTTGGAAGTGACAGGTGCAATAGATTAAAAAGTTAGCACCAACTACATAGGAAGGGGCCTATAGACCTTGAGAAGTACAAGCTGGACCAAGGAACTATATGAAAATGAACTGACCCCACACGGTCCACAACAGCTCTACAGAAAAAGTCATAGATATATTTTTACTATTATAATTTTTTAAATTTAAAAAATACATATTTTTAAGTCCCCTATTACTCCATTAATTTTCACTTTATAACCTACTATTACACTGCCAAAAAAAAGACCCTAAAAATTGATTTTCTGATCTAAAAATAAATTTTTTCTTTAAATTTCAAAACATATATAAACTCAGACATAAAGTTTAGGGATGATTAAGAGTAACACAGTCCATCCCATATTCAGTTCTCATCTGACCTTCTCTGCATGATTAATAAACTAATGTATTCTTCACAGATATCCATAGCTTTGTTAATATAAAGTTATCTTACTACAAATGTTTCTAAAAATTATGTTTTAATGTTAGTCATATGATGTTTTGGGTTTCCCTCTAATTATGGTTTGTTCACCAATTCTTTGCACAAATATTTCTAATATATGACTACTTTTCCCAATATTGGTACACTGAAGCTGGCGACCAGTGTCTCAGAGGACCAAGGCTACATCTACTGGAAGCTATTACTGGCAGAGTGATTTTCTGGGTGACAATACTGCATCAACAAACATGCATATTAAACAACTTTAGTTCAGAAGTCACTTGTGGATATATCACTATTTTACCATAAACTGGTGACTGTCTTAACATCCTTCTTATGTAGGGGCAGAATTAGCTGGAAGTTAAAGCTATTAATGTATAATTTTAAGAATTAATCCTTCAACATCCTACTTTATTTGCAGAGTGACAAATTTCATTGTTGTAGAAAATTTTATCATATATTCAGTTCTGAACAGTTCATATGGAAGAGAGGTGTGAGTGACAATTTTTTTTTTCATAGGGAGATCCTGTTTTGTGGTATTATATCTGATTCTGAAACTCAGGGACCCTTGGTGGCAGGTGAGGCAGATAAATCTTTCAGGGAGATATGCTCCAGGTTCGAGGAAACCAAATGATCTCTGTCTCCTGGGCCAGTGTCATTACAGTATTGGTAAGTTCAAGTTATGAAGACCTTATTGGTAAGTTCTGCCTGCTCACACCTCTCTTTCATATGTACTGTTCAGAACTGAATATATGATAAAATTTTCTACAACAATGAAATTTGTCACTCTGCCAGCTTGATAAATTGTAGTCCCAACTGGCAGAGCCATTTGCCTTGCAGTAAACACAAAATGACCGAGTTCTCTTCTCCACATCCTCTTCAACATTTGTTGTTTCCTACCTCTTTGATAATAGAATTCCAACAGTTGTGAAGCAATAGCTCATTGTGGTTTTCATTTGCATTTCTCTAATAATTAAGGATGTTGAACATCCTTTCATTTGCCCAATGAACTATCATATGTCGTCTTTGGAAAAATGTTTGTTCAGGTCCTTTGTCCATTTTTTAAAAATTGGGATTTTGTTGTTGTTGTTATTCACTTACATGTGTTCTTTATATATTTTGACCATTCAGTTCAGTTCAGTTCAGTCGCTCAGTCATGTCCGACTCTTTGCGACCCCATGAATTGCAGCACGCCAGGCCTCCCTGTCCATCATCAACTCCCAGAGTTCACTCAAATTCATGTCCATCATGCCGGTGATGCCATCCAGCCATTTCATCCTCTGTCGTCCCCTTCTCCTCCTGCCTCCAATCCCTCCCAGCATCAGAGTCTTTTCCAATGAGTCAAGTCTTTGCATGAGGTGGCCAAAGTACTGGAGTTTCAGCTTTAGCATCATTCCTTCCAAAGAAATCCCAGGGCTGATCTCCTTTAGAATGGAATGGTTGGATCTCCTTGCAGTCCAAGGGACTCTCAAGAGTCTTCTCCAAAAACAGTTCAAAAGCAATCAATTTTTTGGCGCTCAGCTTTCTTCACAGTCCAACCCTCACATCCATACATGACCACTGGAAAAACCATAGCCTTGACTAGATGGACTTTTGTTGGCAAAGTAACGTCTCTGCTTTTTTAATATGTTTTCTAGGTTGGTCATAACCTTCCTTCCAAGAAGTAAGCGTATTTTCATTTCATGGCTGCAGTCATCATCTGCAGTGATTTTGGAGCCCAAAAAAATAAAGTCTGACACAGTTTCCACGGTTTCCCCATCTATTCCCCATGAAGTGATTTTGGCCATTAAATCTTATCAAATTTATGATTTGCAAGTATTTTCTTTTAGTAGGTTGTCTTTTGATTATGTTTTGGTTTCCTGAGCTGTGCAGAAACCATTTAATTTGCTGTAGGTTCCACTTATTTATGTTTGGTTTTGCTTCCCTTGTATGAGGAGACATCCAGAAAGGTACTGCTAAAATGATGTTAAAGAATGTACTCTTTATGCTTTCTGCTAGGACTTTATGGTTTCATACGCCATATTCAAGTCTTTAGTCCACTTTATTTTGTGTATGGCATGAGGTAGCAGTCTTCTTGTTTTCTTATTGCTCTATAACTCGTTTATTTTTGTGTTCTACCATTTTATGTTAGTAGTTTTCTATGTTTTTCTCAGTTTCCTCTTTTTTTGTGTCTGTGCTATAGATGTTATGTTTTGTGGTTGCCATGAGGTATTTTTAAGATGTCTCGTAGACAAAATAGTCCTTTTCTGCTGATAGCATCTTATCTTTGTCTGATTTTCATCCTTTTTCTCTTCTCCCTTTTATGCTCTTATCTCACATTATGTATCCCTTTTTGATTTTATCAAATTGCAGTAGGTGTAATTATTTTTTACTATCTTTTCTGTTTAACCTTCATGCTATAATTAACTGCTTAACAGCCCATTCTAATATGGAGTTGAAAATGCCCAATTCTATCACCTTACTCAAAGCTTTATGTGCCTTTGCCTTTTTGTTTCAGATAGAAGAGCTGGTTTCAACATGTCTTGTAAAGCAGGTCTAGGGGTTGACAAACTCCCTCAGCTTTTGTTTTTCTGGGAAAGGCTTTTATTTCTTCTTCATAGCTGAATGGCATCTTGCTAAATAGTGTATTGTTGGTTGACAATTTTTATCTTTTAGTATTTTGAGTACGTCATTCCACTCTCTCCTTGACTACAGAGAAATCTGCTGATAGCCTAATAGGAGTTTCTTTGTAGGTTACCATTTTTCCCCCCTGGCTGACTTTAAAATTCTGCCTTTGTCATTGAGTTTTGATAGTTTTAATGTATCTTGAGGAAGGTCTTTTTGCATTGAGGTAATTAGGTATTGTCTTGGTTTCGTGAAATTCTATATCTTGTTCCTTCCCCATATTTGGGAAGTTCTCACCTATTTTTTCTTTAAATGAATGCTGTTACACTACCTTCTACCTTTCTTCTTCTGGGATACCCATTATCTTAATTTTTCCCTTTTTAAGAGTTGGGTAGTTCTCATTATTTCTTCATTTTTTTAGATTTTCTTTCTTTTGTTTTACGTGGGTCACTGCTAGAGTTCTACCTTTGAACTCACTGATTCTGTCTTCCACATGGTCTTTTCTATGTACAATGCTTTCTATGCATTATTCATCTCATTTTGGTGGGTTCTTCAACTTAATAATTTGGTACTTTTTTTTTTTTTTTTTTTTTTAGGGATTCACAGGTACCTCAGTGGTAAAGAATCCACCTGCCAATGCAGGAGACACAGGAGATGCAGGTACGATCCCTAGGTCAGGAAGATCCCCTAGAATAGGGAATAGAAACTCACTCCAGTATCCTTGCCTGGGAAATCCCATGGACAGAGAAGACTTGTGGGATGCAGTCTATGGGGTCGCAGAGTTGGACACAACTGAGCATAGTTCAGTTCAGTTCAGTCACTCAGTTGTGTCTGACTCTTTGCGACCCCTTGAATCCCAGCATACCAGGCCTCCCTGTCCATCACCAACTCTTGGAATTCACCCAAACTCATGTCCATCGAGTCGGTGATGCCATCCAGCCATCTCGTACTTTTTCTTCCCCTTCTCCTCCTGCCCCCAATCCCTCCCAACATCAGAGTCTTTTCCAATGAGTCAACTCTTCGCATAAGGTGGCCAAAGTATTGGAGTTTAAGCTTCACCATCAGTCCTTCCAGTGACTGATGTCTTTTAGGATGGACTGGTTGGATCCCCTTGAAGTCCAAGGGACTCTCAAGAGTCTTCTCCAACACCACACTTCAAAAGCATCAATTCTTCAGCGCTCAACTTTCTTCACAGTCCAACTCTCACATCCATACATGACCACTGGAAAAACCATAGCCTGGCCTAAACGGACAACTGAGCATGCATACTGTTTAAGAGTTTCAGTTTCTCCTTCTGTTAATTTTATTCATGATCTGACTGAACTGCCTTTCTAGGTTTTCGTTCTACGTTTTCTTGTATATCACTTAGTTTCTTCATGACAGTTACTTTGAATTCTGTTATCAGTTACATGGCAAAATTCCATTTACACCGCTTCTTGGGAAATGTCATTTTCTTCTTGTGATACAATGTTAGTGTGGTTCTTCATCTTACTTGATGTTGTTCCTCTGCTGATGCATTTGAAGTAATGAACACCTTTCTTCCTTCTCTTCCTCTCCTCCTTTTTCTTCTTTCTTGATTCTAAGAATTCAACAGGTTAGTATACCTCTGGTTATACCTGAGAATTGAAGCTTTTCACCCTACAAGGACTCTTTCAGAGTTATCTCCCCTCAATGTTGCTGATTGTGCCTCTGGAGTCACAGATGCCTTGCCGCTACTGGTGTAACTGGCACTGCTGCCTGGGGCACCAGGATGGTGGGAACCTGTACTGGATCCAGTATCCTGAGTTGTATACTGTACTGGATCCAGTATCCTGAGTTGTATACTCTCCCATCATGAGGGGTGGGGAGCCAGGGTCAAAGGTGTCTCTGCCTTGACTAGGGTTGTTGGGTTCATGGGTGCCACCACTGTAGGTGGTATTGCAGAGCCAGAGTCATAGGTGCCTCTATGGCTGATGGGACAGGGTCACAGGTTTTACTGCCCCTATGTTCAGTTAGTTCCCTGTGGCTGTGGACACCACTTCAGCTGAAAGGCTGGTTATCTGTGTGTTGCCTTCCCTGATGCTACTAGGTTCTCTGGGGCTACAGGCTCAGCCACTGCAGCTGGGAGCCCAGGATAACAGGCACTGTCTCAACTGCTCCACTTGTTCTACCTCTTCCATGTTTCCACTCCACCTACCTGTAGATGTACAGATGTGTAGAACTGTCCAGAGTCCTGGGTAGAGGCATCTTTGTTGAGTTATAGCTGTTTTAATGGTTATAGACTGAAAAGGAGAGAAAAAGGGAGCATTTCATGATGCCATGATATTGACATTACTCAATAATTCTTTATTAATATTGGGTTAGACAAAAATACAGCACAAGAGACACCGATGTATAGATCAGTCTTATGGACTCTGTGGGAGAGGGAGAGGGTGGGGAGATTTGGGAGAATAGCATTGAAACGTGTATATCATCATGTATGAAACGAGTCACCAGTCCAGGTTCGATGCACGGTACTGGATGCTTGGGGCTGGTGCACTGGGACGACCTCCAGAGGGAGGGTAGGGGAGGGAGGAGGGAGGTGGGTTCAGGATAGGGAATGCAGGTATACCTGTGGCGGATTCATTTCGATATTTGGCAAAACTAATACAATATTGTAAATTTTAAAAATAAAATTAAAAAAAAAAAAAAAGTTCATTTGGGTTTTTCCCATAAGATGTTAGTTAAATTGAAGGTTTTTCAAAAATTATCTTAAAATTCTAGCTTAAACTGAATACATCAAAAGTGAGAAACTTTCGTTACATTGATACTTTAATCACCTGCTTTCAAATCACTATCGTTCCTAGTTCCTTCTAACTATAGACATAACTTCTTTATATTTACCTGAGGCCTCTCCAACATGATTTGGACACCAACAATTCTCAGCTTTATATTTTTCAGAATTTTCAAATCTCAGCTACTACAGGGAAGAAAATTATATTGTAAGAAAATAAGACTGTGTTTCTTTCTCAAGGCCCTGATTTCATAACTATTCATCTAATAAGTGAAAATATATTTTCCAGAAAATTATTTTACACTCTGTTTTATAGCTAAATTTATATATAAGACCTCAGATTAATTTAAGCCCTCAGATTCATTTCATTTTTATAGGCCAAAAACTATTCAACTTTATAGGCCAGCAATTTCAGTTGGTTGCATCTATATTTCCATATTGCTAATAATCCTGTTCTACTTCTCCTATTATTTTTATGTACATTTGATGCTAGCAAATGGGTTACTGATTAAAATATGACTATTGGATACTCTCAAAAAAATAAATAAATAAAAGCTGTTTTTAGGTTAATAAACAAGTCTAAAGCAAACAAGTCAGGTAACAGTAACAAAAAGACATGTAAATGCATTCAGTGAGGTGTATTAATCTGTATATATCTTTTATTTTTTTGAGGTTTTGTGATTTTTATTTTTACTCAAGTACAGTTGATTTATATTAGTTTCACATATATAACATTCAATATTTTTATAGATTATATTCCACTTACTGTTATAAAATATTGGCTAAATCCCATGCACTGTACAATATCTTTGTAGCTTATTTGTTTTGTACATATTAATTTGTATTTTTCAATCCCATATCCCTGTCTTGCCCCACTGTTAACTACTAGACTTTTCTCTATATCTGTGATTCTGCTTTTATTTTTTCATTTACGTCATTTTTTAGATTCCACATCAAATGATAACATACAGTATATATCTTTCTCTGACTTATTTCACTAAGCATAATACCCTTCAGGTCCATTCATATTATTGCAAATTTTCACTTTTTTAAGGCTGGGTAATATTTCAGTGTATAATCTTAATTATATAGATTCAAATTTTACATCTGCATATAACCTCATAATTACTACCCTTTTCAATTTATTATTCCATACAGTTCTCTTATGTCTCATTTTTTTATTTTTTCTTTTAATATAAATTTACTTTAATTGGAGGTTAATTACTTTACAATATTGTATTGGTTTTGCCATACATCAACATGAATCCGCCACAGGTATACATGTGTTCCCCATCCTGAACTCCCCTCCCTCCTCCCTCCTCGTACCATACTTCTTGGTCGTCTCAGTGCACCAGACCCAAGCATCCAGTATCATGCATAGAACCTGGACTGGCAACTCGTTTCATATATGATATTATACATGTTTCAATGCCATTCTCCCAAATGATCCCACCCTCTCGCTCTCTCACAGAGTCTAAAAAACTGCTCTATACATCTGTGTCTCTTTTGCTGTCTCGCACACAGGGTTATTGTTACCATCTTTATAAATTCCATATATATGTGTTAGTATACTGTATTGGTGCTTTTCTTTCTGGCTTACTTCACTCTGTATAATCGGATCCAGTTTCTCGGCTGTGCCTCACAGCTCTCAAGATCTTAGCTCCCCCAGTGTAAAGTCCTAACCACTGGACTGCCAGGGAATTCCCTCTTATGCCCCTTTTAAATCAATCACCCACTATACAGCCAACCACTGTTCTTATTTCTGTCACCATAAATTGGTTTTGCCTTTTCTTAAATATTATGTAAAAAGAAATCAGAGTATGTACTAATTTGTGCATAGTTTGTGTTTGGTTTCTGTCAAATAAGTATCTATGATATTCACTGATAGTAGTATGTATAGCAGGAATTTTATCCTTTGTAATCGATGTGTTCATAGACCAGAATTTATTTAATTCTATTCTTGATGGGCATGTGGTTATTTCCAGTTTGGGTATATTATAAACTACTTTGCTATGAATTTCTTATACTTGCATTTCAAAGTACAGGCACGTAAGCACTTGTTTCTCTAGGGGTGGGATTGCTCTATTGCAGCATAAATAGGAATATTGTTTGCTTCAGTATCTAGTGCCAAGATAGGTTTCCCTCCCAAAGTGTTTGTACTATTTCCAACAACCAAAACAGCGTAATGAGAGTCCCAGTTTTTTTTTTTTTTTTTTTACATCTTAACCAAGTTTGGAACTGTCAGTTTTCTTAATTTTAGCTATTTTGGTATGACTATAAAGATACCTCACTCCCTAGTGAAGAACTATGCTGATCACCATTTTGGAAAAATGGAACCAGAAGCAATTAGATATCACTGCACACCTATTGTAATGGATAAAACTGTAAACAAGAACTTGAAATACAAAGTTTTGGAGAGAATGCAGAAAAACGGAAATGTCACACACTGCTGGTAAGAATGTAAAATGTTATAATCATTTTAGAAAACAGTTTGGCAGATACTTATGAAGTTAAATAACCACATAACATATGTCTAGCAATCCAAATCCTAAGGATTTTCCAAGAGAAATGTAAATTATGTTAATACAAAAGCTTGGACATATATATAGAAGTTTTATTCAAAAATTTAACCAAACTGAAAGAACTTAGATGCCTTTCAAAAGGTGAATGGATACATAAGCCTTATTACATACATGGAATGGAATGTTCCTTAGCCATAAAAATAAGGAACTAGTAATTCATTCAATTTAGATAAATTTTAAATGTACTTTGATAAAAGAAGCCAGATCCGAAAGACTATATGTGATATGATTCCATTTATATGACATCATACATGGCCATAAGACAAGTTATAAATTTATTGTAAGTATACAGTCTGATTGGAATGGAATTTAATCTCCTACTAGGGGAAAAAAATCCAAAAAATAGACAAAGTTTAAAACTAAGGAACATACTTCTACATAACCCATAAAGTCAGTAATCACAGTAAAATTAGATAAGTTATTTAAATGAGTAATAACGAAAGAAATGAACATTCAGGAAAATAAATATCTAGAATAAATTATCTAAGTCTCCAACTTAAGAAGCTATAAAAATAATTGTTCAGAAATCTAAAGTAAGGAGATGGAAGGGGATAACAAACTACAATCAGAAATCAAAGAGGGACTTCCCTGACAGTCCAGTGGTTAAGAGTGTGCTAAATGTAGGGAGCATGGGTTCCATCTCTGGTCAGGGAACTAAGATCCTACATGCTGTCTGTAGAGCACAGCCAAAAAAAGAAATAGGAAACAATACAAGAAAGTTTTAAATTGAAAAAGTTTTTGAAAAGTTTAATAAATTGTAAAGAATCCACATGCAATGCAGAAAACCTGTTCGATCCTTGGGTTGGGGAGATCCCCTGGAGAAGGGAAAGGCTACCCACTCCAGTATTCTGGCCTGGAGAATTCCATGGACTGTATAGTCCATGGGATCCCAAAGAGTCAGACATGACTGAGTGACTTTCACTTTCACCTCACAAATCCTTAAAAGAAGGACCAACACTTGAGTGAATGTGGATTTTCACTACAGATCTGGGATATATTAAAAGTACGGGTGGTCAGAAAAATGGGGGTACTACAAATTTCCAAGACCTTATTCTCCCTCTGGAAAAACACAAAACAAGCAGGGCTCTCTGAGCCATCTTTCTCAGATTTCTGGAGAACACTCAAAGGTTTATAGAAACCAAGTGAACACTCAATCAGAAAAAAACATCCTCCAAAATGATAGAAAATTTTATTTGTATGTTTACTTTTCCCCACATTCTTCTGGTGTGGAGTCAGTCTTTGTCTTGAAGTGGGACCACGCTAGTTCCCAGTTCCTTCTCTTAAACCAGAGAGAACTGGCTGATCTTATTTGCAGATTATTGTATACATCTGTTCTAACATGTTTAGGGGATACCTGAAGCAAAGCATTCATTTCTACTTCTCCCAACTCAGGTCACAGGTGGGATAAGTAGCAGGCACTTCTCATAAAAGCTGCAAGAGGACAATAAATCCACAGAAACCTGAGGCAAGATATTATGGGCAGAGACATACAACAGACCACCTAAGGAACTAGAGTGAGGCTTTTTGTGGAATTAGGATGTTCAACACCAGCCATATATATGGCTGAGAAAACTCGGAAAGCTGAGATACACGCTCAAAAAGGACTTGAGTAGACATCAAGCTTTCATGTTGGGCTCCAGAAAAGAGGCAATTTGCAAAGACTAGAAGAGGTAACTGAGTCTTTTTGTTTCTTTTTCTTTTTTTGGTTTGTTTGTTCTGTTATAGCTTGTGGCATTGAAGAAAATTTTTACTAAAATATTCCCTAAATGTAAGTTATGAAAATAGAGACTTCAGTGATTACATTCAGTAAGAAATAGCCTTTGTAAAAATGGTCTAGCAAAGTCTCAAATGTTAATACCACAGTTTAAGTGATTTAAAAAATACCACAGAAAATCCTGGAGAACTGGATGTGAATTCCAGTGTTACCACAATGTAAGTGTCAAATTTCCAATCTGAAATAACACTTAATGCTGAGCAAAATATGAAGAAACCATCCCTAAAAAAATTCCATACTTTAAGCCAGCCATTGTTGATTTAACCTTGATGAGTTCTAGAAACTTCTCTTTAAATTCCAAAAAAATCTCCACCTTCCTTTTGGTACATAGATAAATTAGCTGAAAACAATTTAATCTTTCAGGACTTAAAAAATCAGGACAGTGGTCAGTAATTAGTCGTCGGATTAGTAATCAGAATTAGTAATCCAGACTTCAGCTGAACCCAACATCTGCTAGCCACAGATTTGTCAAACCCTGAGACTATAAAAGGTCCCAAACCATTGTTGCCTTCAGAGTTCTGACCCTAGAGATTCGCTGCCATGCTGCTGAGTGACATCACCTATAAGCTCTCTGTTTCCCTCCCCTCTGTGAGTCCCCTATCCCTCTTCTTCTGAGCAATGATCCAAAAGTTTCTGGAAGGTTCCCTACTGTGAGAGACTTCCTATCATAAGGAATCTTATCAAACCACCACCCAAATAAATCTGTTACAGCTACCTCTTGTCGTTTCCTAGGAAATCATAAAATAATTGATATGACTACAGGTGTATATTGAACTGATTAGATTACATTTCATCAAATTTAAGACATTGTCTGCCACTATTTCTTCAATAAGTTTTTTTGACATTTAACTCTGTTTTATTTTTGAGGATGTTAATTACACATGTAATTGACTTTTTGACCTTGCCCACAGCTCACTGATTTTCTCGTCATTTTATGGTTTATCTTCTCTTTTATAATTTGCATTGAATATTTGCATTGAATATTTCCACATTCACAAATCTTTCTTTCTGTATCATCTAATATGCCCTTAATCCATTCAGCATATTTTGGAGTTTTTATCTGTGTAAATTTGATTTATGCCATGCTTCCCTGGTGGCTCACCTGGTAAAGAATCCACCTGCAATGCATGAGACCTGGGTTCGACCCCTGGGTTGGGAAGATCCCGTGGAGAACGGAAAGGCTACCCACTCCAGTATTCTGGCCTGGAGAATTCCATGCACTGTATATAGTCCATGGGGTTACAAAGAGTTGTAAACAACTAAGTAACTTTCACATATCTTTGATGTCTCTAACTTCTTCAAGACTGAAATTATAATCATCGTTATGTCCTTTTTTGCTAATTCTAAGCACTTTGTCATTGTGTCATTTCTGGATTGGTTTCTGTTTATTAATTTCTGTTCTAATTTGGGATATACCTTTCTGTTTCATGCTTTTTTTTTTTTTAATGGCATGCCAGCCATTGTGGATTTAACCTTGTTGAGTTCTAGACACTTTTAATTCCAAAAAAATCTCCACCTTCCTTCTGGTACACAGCTAAATTACCTGAAAACAATTTAATCTTTCAGGACTTTCTTTTAAGATTTATTAGGCAAAACCAGGACAGTGGTCAGTCTTGGGCTAAGTATTTTCTCTCCTATGCAGGTAAGACTCGTCATCTGTACTCTACCAGTGAGCCATGAATCTTCATGAAGCTTTCCAGTTTGGCTGAAAGAAACAGGCATTATTCCTGGCCCTGTATGAGTTCTGAATGCTGTTTCCTCTAATTCTTTTGTATGGTTCACTTCTGGTCTTGGGTCACTTCCTCAGAAGCACATGCTCATGAGTTGACTGAGTTTAATTGAATGAGACCTTCTGCAGTGATCTGGAGTTGCTTTTCTGTTACTCTCTTCACTCTTGAATTGTGTCCTGCAAACTCTAGGCCTTTTGTGTCCCATCACATAGCCTGTTTCATATACTCAGTGCAGAAGGTTTATTGGGCTTGTCTGACTTCTTTTCCTCAGTTTCCTGGAAATCTTCTCCCAAAAGCTGCTACAAATATATAGCTCACCTCAAGTAGATGAGACCCTTAAATGCATAACATCAAGTGTCTTAAAAATTATTTCATAAATTTCATCCATTGGTCAATTATTTCCAGAAGGATGGTGAATCCAGTCTCTATTACATCATGATGGTAACCCCCTTATTTTCATTCAAATATGAAGTGTTGTTCAGAATCTTCTTGCCTATTCATTCACCAGTGTCCAGACTTCTATTATTTTGTTCACAGTATAAAGCTGTTAATTAAAGAAAGATAATTCTGGTAGAAACTTACCAAGTCATATATTCAAGTTGATTTGTTCAGTTTTATTAAATGACATTTTTCTAGGTTATACTGTTACATATGTATTATTCAAGATATTCATGTACAGTTATTCAGTGTGCTGAGTTTTAAAAATCCAAAATATAGCTATAGTAATATACTACCTTATATATTATTTCATCTGTTTTCTTCAAAAAAGTCTATAGTTTTAATTTTCATAAATAAAAAATATTATGAATTTATAGCTACTCTCTAATTTATCAACTTCAATGTATTAAGATGTTATTTTTATGTTAATTTTGATTTTATTTTTGTTTTTTTGCATCAGTATCTATTTTTAAGGTTATTTAACTTTTTATATTGCAATATAGCCAATTAACAACACTGTGATAGTCTCAAGTGGACATCACAGCAACTCAGCTATACATATGTATCAGTTCTCCCTCAAACTCCCCTCCCATCAGGCTGCCACATAACATTGAGCAGAGTTCCCTGTGCAATACAGTAGGTCCTTGTTGGTTATCCATTTTAAATATAGCAGTGTATACATGTCGATCTCCAGCTCCCAACATACCCCTTTTCAACCCCACCTTTCCTCCCTGGTAACAATAAGTTTGTTCTCTGAGTCTGTTTCTGTTTTGTAAGTAAGTTCATTTGTACCATTACTTTTTAGATTCCACATATAAGAGATATATCATATTTCTCTTTCTTTGGCTTCACTCAGTATGACACATTCTAGGTCTTTCCATGTTGCTGGAAATGGCATTATTATTTCAGTCTTTTTAAGGGCTGAGTAATATTCCATTGTATATATGTCCCACGTCTTCTTTATCCATTGTTGTCAATGGACATTTAGTTTGCTTTCATGTCTTGGCTATTGTAAACAGTGCTGCAGTGAACACTGGTTTCCACATATCCTTTCAGATCATGTTTTTCTCTGGATATATACCCAGAACTGGGATTGCAAGACCATATGGTAGCTCTATTTTTCAGTTTTTTAAGGAATCACCATACTATACCAACCTAGACAGTCAGTCTAGTCAAAGGTCTAGTCAAAGCTATGGTTTTTCCAGTAGTCATGTATGGATGTGAGAGTTGGACTATAAAGAAAGCTGAGTGCGGAAGAATTGATGCATTTTAACTGTGGTGTTGGAAAAGGCTCTTGAGAGTCCCTTGGAGAGCAAAGAGAACAAAGCAGTCCATCCTAAAGAAAATCAGTCCTGAATATTCATTGGAAGGACTGATGCTGAAACTCAAACTCCAATACTTTGGCCACCTGATGCAAGGAACTGATTCATTGGAAAAGACACAGATGCTGGGAAAGATTGAAGGCAGGAGGAGAAGGGGATGACACAGGATGAGATGGTTGGATGGCATCACCAACTTGATGGACATGATTTTGAGTAATCTCTAGGAATTGGTGATGGACAGGGAAAGGCTTGCCATGCTGCAGTCCGTGAGGATGCAAAGAGTTGGACACAACTGAGCTACTGAACTGAAACTGTTCTCCATAGTGGCTGTACCAATTTACATTCTCACGAATAGTGTACGAGGGTTCCCTTCTCTCCACACCCTCTCCAGCATTTATTGCTTGTGGATTTTTGGAGAACAGCTATTTTGACTAGTGTGAGGTAATTACCTCATTGTAGGTTTGATTTGCATTTCTCTAAAAATTAGTGATGTTGAACATCTTTTCATGTGCTTACGATCAGTTGAATGTCTTTTTTGGAGAAGTGTCTATTTAGGTCTTCTTCCCATTTTTTTAAAAGTATTTATTTATGGCTGTGTTGAGTCTTCATTGCTATGCATGGACTTTTCTCTAGTTGTGGCAACTGGGGTCTACTCCCTAGTTGTGGTGTGTGGGCTTCTTGTTTCACAGCACAGGCTCTACGAACAAGGGCTTCAGTACTTGTGGCACATGGGCTTCACTGCTCTGTGGCACATGGGATCTTCCTAGACTGGGATCAAATCAGTGTCCCCTGCATTGCAGGGCTGATTTTAACTACTGAACTACCAGGGAAGCACTTCTGCCAATTTTTTGATTGGGTTATTTGTTTTGATGATGTTAAGCCACATGATTGTAACTTTTGGAGACTAATCTCTTGTTAGCCACATCATTTGAAAATATTTTCTCATAATTTGTGGGTTGCTTTTTCGTTTTATTTACTGTTTCCTTTACTTTGCAAAAGTTTTTGAGTTTAAGTAGGTTCCATTTGTTTATCTTTGTTTTTACTTTCATTATTCGTGAAGATGGATCAAAAAATATATTGCTATGATTTATGTCAGAGAGTATTCTGCCTATGTTTTCCTCTAGGAGTTTTATAGTGTTGAATCTCACGTTTCTGTCTTTAATGAATTTTGAGCTTATTTTTTGTATATGATGGTAAAGATCATTTTTTTTTTACATGTAGTTTTCCAGTTTTCCCAGCACGATTTGTTGAAAATACTGTCTTTCCATCACTGTGTAGTCATGCTCCCTTTGTAATTGATTAATCAATCATAGGTGCCTGGGTTTATTTCTGAGCTTTCTATCCTGTTGCACTCATCTATATTTCTGTTTTTGTGCTGGTACCATACTATTTTGATGACTATAGCTTTGTAGTCTAGTCTGAAGTCAGAGAGCCTGATTCCTCCAACTCCATTTTTTTCCCCCTCAATATTACTTTGGCTATTTGGGGTTTCTGTGCCTCCATATAGATTTTAAGGTTTTTTTTGTTCTAGTTCTGTGAAAAATGCCCTTGGTAATTTGATAGGTAATTTTCTTCTAGTTCAGATTTTATATATAGTGTTTTAATTATAGCTTCATTTGGATACTCAAATTTTCCTTATTATTTTTCATTCCATGAGTCATTTATATAAATGAGTGTTTTACATGTTTTGATTTTGGAAAATATGGCTGTATTTTGTTATCAGCTTCTAATTTAATGTGTTGTTGTCCATATGGTAACAAATCTGGTTTGAGTTTTCTCTGTGGCTACTAATGGAAGTGTTCTATGAATTCTAATTCTGTAAATGGCAGTTGCAGTTTCTATATTAACTAAATTACAAATTATTTGTATTTTCCATAAACCTTGCTATTTTAAACTGCACAATGAATAAATCATTTGGAAATTCACATTAAATCTTCATTTAATATTTGTAGATTTATAACTTCCTGTTCATAATCAATTTTATCTTTATATATTTTAAGCTTATATATATCACTGAATATAAACAAGTTCATTGTTTTAATAGCTTGTTAGCACTAATAATCACATTCTGAGTAATGATTTTCATTCATGTTTATTTTATCTGATATTAACATCAGGACCCTGTTTCTTGTTATTTGTAATTATTTGTTATGTGTTTTTATGATTTCTTTCACATTTCTATGATCTCATAGTTTAAATAATATTTTTATATTTTAAATAATATGTGTGCTCAGTCACTTCACCTGTGTCTGACTCTTTGTGACCCCATGGACTGTAGCCCACCAGGTTCCTCTTTCCATGGGATTATCTCAGCAAGAATACTGGAGCAGGTTGCCATTTCCTCTTCCAGGGATTTTAAAACTCAGTTTGATATTTGTTGATTTTGAGATACTGATTTGTTGCTGTATAATTATCCTCTCCCCTTATTTAATTTTTAACCAAAGTTCTTTTAAAAAAAAATTTTATTGAAGTGTAGTTGATTTATAATGTCATGTATGCTTCAGGTAATACAGCACAGTATTTCAGTTGTATATATTTCTTTTATCAGATTCTTTTCCCTTATAGATTATTACATAATATGGAGTCTAGTTCCCCTATGGTATAGAGTAGGTCCTTGGCGGTCATCTATTTTATACAAAGTAGTGTTTATATGTTAACCTCAGCCAAATTACTTTATCTATTTAAGTATTCTACATTATATTTTTTTATCATTACCTTCAATATTTTAACAAGGATACTTTAATTCTTTTTACTGTATCTACCATCCCATTTACAATAGAAATACAATAGGATTTAACTCCAGGCATGATCTACCTGCATCTTGTTGGTTATACTTGTCTAGATCAGAGATTCCCAAATGTTGTGCTTGGGAAAATGGTATGGTTAAGAAATCTATATAAATGTGTTGAGAGATCAATACCATAGGTACTCTGGGAGGCCAGAAACATTAAGAATTCCCAAGCCAATCACCTCAGTTTATGAGAAACCTTGATGATTTACTATAGCATGACATATAGAAATTACCACTATCTACTGTTCAGGTGTGTGCAAAAATAATGTAGTTTATATCATTGAATTTTACTTTTTCCATTAACCACTTATACTTGTCTTATCATTACTTACTTTTTATAGGCAAGGCATATAACAAATCTACTCAATGTATTTATTATTTGTACACCACTGTTTCTTGCATCCTAATAGATTTGCTTCAATTTTTATCCACCTGAAATATGTCTAATAGTTCTTTTAATGATAGCTTATGAATAATAATTTTTATACTGTCTGTAAAATGTTTTGATTGACCCTAATTATTGTTTAGTTGCATACAAATTGTTGTTGAATAGGTCTTTTTCCTCAAAACCTTAAAATTAAAATTTTATTCATTTATTTCAATTTTTCTGTAGTAAGGAGTTTGGAAATTAAAAGGAGCTAATTTTTCAAAATTTAGCTCTTAGTATGTTGCTTCTACCCAGTTCTCTCCATCTGCATCTTCTTTCAGTATATACTGACCTTTTTATTTATTTATCTACATCTCTTAAATATTCCTTCATATTATTTTTTAGCTCATTGATTGTTTTTCATTTTAAGTAATTCTATTTTTCATTTTGCTGATTATATTTTCAGGTATGTCTAACCCAATATTTGACCAGTTTCTGTTGTTTTGTTTCCACAATTAACTATTTCAGTTCTACGATTTTTTATTCTTTTAAAAATTACAGTATCTAAGACCTTCTCTGAAACATTGGTAAAGTGTTATTCTGATTTTTTCTATTTAATCTAATTCTTAGGGCTTGTTTCAAGATTTTCTGTTTTATCTATAAGTTCATGTTTCTTATATCTTCATCTGTAAGTCTTTTTGAGCCCTATGTTGAAGCTGTGTTCCTCTAGATGAAATTTGCCTTTGTTTTAACCAGTTCCATGGGGGCAGTATCAAACTTGGACTTCTTTAGAATAAATTCTCTCTTTAAGTTTTCTCAGACAAAACAAATGTTAATTCAAGACTGCATACTGGCATATGGCCTTGTATTAATTCTCTCTTGCTGCAAAACAAATCTCCCTAAAACTTAGTGGCTTAAAAAAACATGCATTCTTTATCTCAGAGTATATTCATGGTTTAGGAATCCAGGTACCCTGCAGGTGAGCCCTCTGTTTCAGAATGTCTTACAAGGCTGCAATCAAGGTGTCAGCAGGGGCTGCATTCTTATTTGATGATGTGATTGAGCAAAGATCCACTTACAAGTCCACTTACATAGTTCTTGGCAGGATTCAATTCCTCAAGAGTTGTTAAACTGATAGCTCCTCACATCTTTCCAGGCTGTTAGTCTCTACTTCCCAAGTCTTAGCATATTGGTTAGTAGATCTCAGTATACTGCTTAGTATATTGTCTGTTTGTTTCTCTACAGACACACACACTCTCTCTCTTAAGGCAGTGTTATTATGGAGAAATCTAACTGGTACCGCTTTTGGTACTGAGTTGTCCAAGAATGGAATTTGAGTTCTTTGACTTGAGAGTTTCTGGAATTGGATTCCTAACCTCAGTAGATTTATAGATGCTAATGACTATTTCTGGAAGTAAACAGAGCACTGACAGTCTATGATCTAGCAATGCAGAACATTAGAACTGGTTGATCCTAATCAACCACTTAAAAGCAAGGAACTAGGTGAGTGTGTATATGATATTTTGAGCAGTTTTGACAAACTAATATAGGGAGACTGGCTGCTTACTCCTAATGTCTCTGAACAAATTTGGGAAAAAAAGAATGAGCTCAAGGACTTGAATTCTGAGTTCAAATGCCATATAATTCTATTGCTTGAATCTCTGAATCTTAAATCTTGTATCTCTTAAGGAGATACATCCTGTAGTTGCTGAAAAGCAACCCCAGAATCTCATCTGCATCTAGCTGTATTATAACACAATTTAAACTCCCAGCCTCATAGGATGACTATGTTACAGTGAGAGAATTGATGGGGAAGGACTAGGGCCTTGAAAGTTGGAATGCAGACATATAGGAGAACACTGATGGAGCTGGGGACATGGAGTCCTAAATCCTAATGAATCTTCTTTGCCATTGGGAGCACCTCTAGTGTAGTTATTCTATAAAACAATGCTGAATCTTCTCAAGACACCCGCAACACTCCTCTCTGCATCTAGATCTGTAACTAGACTCAAGTTCACCAGGCTTCTGAAGGTAAGATGTCAATACAAAGTATGACCCATAAGACTTTGTGCTATACTCCAACAGAACTGCTTGAATTTTCAAATTTGTGTAGTAATGGATACTATGGAAGTGGAATAATGGTGAGAGAAACATGAAGTTGTACAGACTAAATTTATATATGTAAGCAGAATCACAAAGCAGAGATTCTGCATTGAATGGTGCAGTATCAAGAATTAGAAAGGGCTCTGTTTGGCTGATTCATGGATCAAAAGACATCCCACCATGTTTGAGTTTGAAATGCTAGACATGACTTACCTTAATGTAGAGGAACCAACTCAAGGGCATAGGGATATTGAAATGTTAGAACGGATTTGTCATATAAGAACTACTCATCCACAGTGGGAGGGTCTAAAAGGCATACCTTTCACCATGACTAAGAAAGAAACTTGTGAGGGGAGCCCAGTATCCTTGAAAAGTCCTGTGGTCTTCTCTGTAGGCCAGACCTTTCAGTGGGAAACACAATCAGTGAATTGGGAAACCTAAGTGCAATGGGAGTACTAAGATCCCAGGGTGACAGTGTCATGTGGTGACACTTAACCACTAAAGGCAAGATGGTGTGGTTACCATACTGGACAGTTGAGTCAAAGCAGCAAACAATCATCTGATTTTCACAGACCAATGACACTGGCTAGTTGATCATGACTTCTGTAGACCTGTTAGGAAGGCTACTAAATTATTACTTGATCTTATAGTCATAAAAGTTCTAGATCAAGTAAGCAAAAGTCTAACTTAAATCATAAAACAGAGTCTTAACTTCAGGAGACCTGAAATGTCACTGTGGTCCACCAAAGAGTAGGGGTTTATGGAGGTAAAATAATTTTACCTCATTTCATCTTTTGGTGGGCTCAGTGATCCTTGAACTCTTCCTGTTCTGGAATGCAGAATTGGAATAGAAAACTTCAGTAGCTGGAATAATCCCCATATTGGTTCCCTGACCTGTGCAGTGAGGGATGTTATAGTGGGAAAGGCCCAATGGGAGCCATTAGAACTGTCTCTATGCAGCAAAATAATAATGAAAAGCAATGCTGCACTCCTGAAAGGACTGAAGAAGTTGGTGCAACAATCAAGGACTTGAAAGATAAGACGTGCTGATTCCTACCACATGTCCATTATACCTGCTTAATTATCCTGTGCAGAAGAGAACGGATCTTAGAAAATGACAACAGATTACTGTAAGCTTAACTGGGTGGTAACTCCAACTGCAGCCTCTGTACCAGATGTGGTTTCATTGTTTGAGCAATTTATCATACCCCCTGGTACCTTGTATGCAGCTACTGATCTGGCAAATGCATTTTTATCCATCCCTGTCAATAAAGATCAGCACAAGTAGTTTGCATACAACAGGCAAGGCCAGAGATATATCTTCTCTGTCCTAATGCAGGGGTATATCAACTATCCACCCATATGTCATAATTTAGTTCACAGCGATATTGAATGCCTTTCCTTTCCCCAAGATGTAACACTGGTCCATTACATCAATGACATTATGCTGATGGGACCCAATGAGCAACCAAGAAGAACTATTCTAATCTTACTGTTGAAACATTTGTGTGTCAGAAGGTAAGGTTTAATCCCACAAAATTCAGTCTTTCTACCTCAGTAAAATTTCTAGGAATCCGGTGATGT
Source organism: Bos javanicus (assembly GCF_032452875.1). Taxonomy (NCBI): domain Eukaryota; kingdom Metazoa; phylum Chordata; class Mammalia; order Artiodactyla; family Bovidae; genus Bos; species Bos javanicus. The sequence goes on from NC_083897.1 coordinate 11,823,455, forward strand.
GGAGCATGTCAAGAAGGATAAGTTGTTATATCTGACTCTCCTACAACCAAAAATGAGGTGCAATGCCTAATGGACCTCTTTGGATTTTGGAGAAGAAAGTCCTGATTGGAGTGTTTTTCTAACTTATTCAGTTCAATTCAGTTCAGTCGCTCAGTCATGTCTGACTCTTTGCGACCCCATGAATCGCAGCATGCCAGGCCTCCCTGTCCATCAACAACTCCCGGAGATCACTCAGACTCACGTCCATCGAGTCGGTGATGCGATCCAGCCATCTCATCCTCTGTCGTCCCCTTCTCCTCCTGCCCCCAATCCCTCCCAGCATCACAGTCTTTTCCAATGAGTCAACTCTTCACATGAGGTGGCCAAAGTACTGGAGTTTCAGCTTTAGCATCATTCCTTCCAAAGAAATCCCAGGGCTGATCTCCTTCAGAATGGACTGGTTGGATCTCCTTGCAGTCCAAGGGACTCTCAAGAGTCTTCTCCAACACTACACTTCAAAAGCATCAATTCTTCGGTGCTCAGCCTTCTTCACAGTCCAACTCTCACATCCATAGATGACCACAGGAAAAACCATAGCCTTGACTAGACGGACCTTTGTTGGCAAAGTAATGTCTCTGCTTTTCAATATGCTATCTAGGTTGGTAATAACTTTCCTTCCAAGGAGCAAGCGTCTTTTAATTTCATGGCTGCAGTCACCATCTGCAGTGATTTTGGAGCCCAAAAAAATAAAGTCTGACACTGTTTCCATTGTTTCCCCATCTATTTCCCATGAAGGGATGAGACCTGATGCCATGATATTCGTTTTCTGAATGTTGAGCTTTTAAGCCAACTTTTTCACTCTCCACCCTAAAAGCTACTATATTTTTGTGGGGCTCTGAATAAAAAAAGGTTTTGCAACAGGTCCAGGCTGCTGTGCAAGCTGTTTTGCACTTTTGCAATATGATCCCTCAGGTCCAATGGTGCTTGAAGTGTCACTGGAAGACAGGGAGGCTGTTAGGAGCCTCTAGTAGGCTACTATAGGTGAACTGCAGAGAAGATTCCTTGAATTTTGGAGCAAATGCCACCATTTTCTGTGGATAATTACTTCCCTTTTGAGGAGAAAGTTATGGGCCTGCTACAGGGCTTTAATAGAAAATGAATACTTGGTCATTGGCCACTAAGTTACCGGATAACCTGAGCTACCCATCTGAACTGGGTGTTATTTGACTCACTGCACTGTAAATTTGGGCATGCACATGAGCACTCCTTCATCAGGTGGAAATCCTATATATAAGTCAAGCTAGACAGGCCATCAAGGCACAAATAAGTTACATGAAGAAGTGTTTCAAATGCTTCTGGGACCCCATTTCTGCTATACTACCTTCTCTCTCTCTGCCTGCTTCTTGATCTCATGGAGGTGTTTCCAATGGTCAGTGGACTAAGGAAGAGAAGACTTGGGCCTGTTTTATAGATGTTTCCGCATGATATGCAGGCATCGCCTGTAAGAGGGCAGCTATAGTGCTTTCCTGAAGGATAGTAGTGAAAGGAAATTTTCTGATTGGGATGAACTTCTAGCATTTACTTCACCTAGTAACTTGCTTTTCTCAATAACAAAGTGAGCCCCAGTATCACCTCAAAATCTTTGCTTCTTGTGACTTTATGCTTTGCTGGCCTAGAGTTCTTAGCTCCCAAGGGAAGAATCCTTCCGCCAGGAGACACAACAGCGACTCCACTGAAATGAAAGTTAAGGATACCACCCGGTCATTTTTGTCTCCTCATGTGTCTGAATGAACAGGAAAAGGAGGGAGTAACTGCTAGCTGGGGTGATACTTTCTGACTACCAAGGAGAAAATGGACTACTACTCCACAACAAAGGCGAGGAAGAATATGTCTGAATATGGGAGATCTTAAGAGTATTTCTTAGTGTCACCATGCCTTGTGATTAATGTCAATAAAAAAAACCATAATAACCCAATACAGGCAGAACTACTAATACCCAGAATCTCTTGGAGTTATGGTTTTGGTCCCTCCCCTAAGTAAAGAACCATGGCTAGGTGAAAAATAAAGTGTTAGTTGCTAAGTTGTGTCTGACTTACCCTATAGACTGTAGCCTGCCAGGCTCCTCCGTCCTTGTGATTCTCCAGGCAAGAATACTGAAGTGAGTTGCCATTCCCTTCTCGAGGAGATCTTTCCAAACCCAATTCTTCTGCATTGCAGGCAGATTCTTTACAGTCTGAGCCACCAGTAAAGCCTATGACCAGGTGAATGGCTTGCTAGAAGCATAGGGAATACATAATGGACACTGGAAAAATAAGGAGAAAATAGTCATGATAGTTAAAATCTGACAGTTAAAATCTTCACTTCTTATTTTGTTAGGACACTTGTGTGTATATCTTTATCTATCTAGCAATTGTTTTCTCTCTTTTATCTTCTTATGTTACACACAATATGTAGATTTTTATCATAATATTTATAGTTATTTAAGTAACAGGATATCAAGGACATGAGTAACCATCACTCAATAACTTTACCTCCCCTATTTGTGAAAGATTTTGTATGTTTCCAGTTATACTCAAGATAAGTTATATCATATTAGGTTAAAGTATTACCTTGTATTTGTCTTTTGCATAGAGATTAAGTATGGTTTAAGGCTCTGAATAGGTGCCATATTGACAAGGGTTAAATTTGTGATGGTTAATTGTATGTGTCAACTTGACTAGGCCACAGGGTACCCATACATTTGCTCAAATAATAATATTCTGTGTTTGGCCATGTCATGGGGCTTGCATGATATTAGTTCCCCAACCAGTGATCAAACCTGGGCTACAGTAGTGAAAGTGTTGATTCCTAACCACTGGAGCAGAAGGGAAATCCTTCTGAGGTTATTTCTGAATGAGATTAACACTGAATCAGTAGAGTTAGTAAAGCACATTGCCCTCCCTAATGTGTGTGAGCCTCATCCAACCAACTAAAGATCTCAATAGGACACAAAAGCTGAGTAAGAGTGATCCCATCATGCCTGTGCTGAGACATGGATCTTTTGCGCCTTCAGTCTAGAACTGAAAAATCCTGCTGACTTTCAAACTAGAATTTAGAGCATCAGCTCTCCTATTTAAATTTGTACTGGAATTACACAATCAGCTCTACTGGGTCTCTAGCATGCCAAATAAATAATCTGAGTATATATATTTCTCATGCATGCATGCTCAGATGCCCAGTTGTGTCTGACTCCTTGTGACCCCATAACTGTAGCCTGCCAGGCTCCTCTGTCCATGGGATGTTCCAGGCAAGAATACTGGAAAGTTGGGTTGCTAATACTAGGAGTGGGTTGCCATTCCCTTCTCCAGCGGATCTTCCTGACCCAGGGATTGAACCCATGGCTCCTGCTTGGCAGGTGGATTTCTTTACACCTGTGACACATTGTAAGCCATACATATCTCACAGATATCTAGAGATATAGATATCTATAATATATATTACACTATAATTATATATTTATACTTGAATATGTGTGTATATAAACTGATTTTGACTTTGTTGGGTCTATTGACTCTAGTGTACACAGTGCACTCAAAAAAAGGCACTTGTTTCAGAAATTTGAAAAAGATAAAATTTAGGCAGACAAATGGGATTGATGAAATATTTTATGTGCTTGATTGTAATTATGGTGGGAGAGATACAAGCATGCTTAACATTTGATGGCTGAGATAATACATAGAGGGTGATAAAAGAGAAAGGAAATGTATAGGATAATTAAATGTGTCAGATACCTAGAAGGAAGGATATCATGTCTCAACAGATATTGAGGGACACGACTTTTACCTTTAACAACTGGAAAATTGTAAATTAGCATCAAAATATGAGAAGCATTTACATGTATGTATGTTTATATGTGTGTATATATGTGTGTGTGTGTGTATATATATATATATACACAGAGAGAGAGAGAGAGGAAGCCTAGGTATTGATAAAATGGCTGGATTAGCTTGGGAATTATTTGTAGTTATCTGCTTGTAGAATTGCACAATAAGAAGTAAGCAGTGCATGGTGGAACTCCGTGATGGCTCAGATGATAAAGAATCTGCCCACAATGCAGGAGACCCAGGTTAGATCCCTGGGTCAGGAAGTTCCCCTGGAGAAGGGAATGGCTACCCAATCCAGTATTATTATCTGGAGAATCCCATGGACAGAGGAACCTTGCGGGCTACAGTCCATGGGGTTGCAAAGAGTCAGATATGCCTGTGTGACGAACACTCACTTCAAGCAGTGCATGGTATGTAGTATTTCATCGATTCATCCATATTACTATTTCTATTAGTACTTGGTTCCCTTTTATTGATAAGGAGTATTCTACTGTATTCAATGGAGGTAACACAATTGGGTCAACGATCTGTTGATTGATATTCAGATACAGAGTATTAGAAATAAAACTGATATAAACATTCCTGTTGAGTCTTTATTAAATACCCAAAAGCATTATAAAAAAACTGCCAAACTGCACCATCAGTGGCAACAGCCGTGTTATCATTTGTGGAAGATTCATTTTATGCTATAACGTTACACATTTTTTTAAAATTTTATTTTATTTTTAAACTTTACAATATTGTATTAGTTTTGCCCAACATCGAAATGAATCCGCCACAGGTATACCCCTACTCCCCATCCTGAACCCTCCTCCCTCCTCCCTCCCCATACCCTTCCTCTGGGCTGTCCCAGTGCACCAGCCCCAAGCATCAAGAAATATTTGGATTCGATCCTTGAGATAATTATTTGATTGATATTATCCTATTTTTCCAATAAGGAAACTCAGAGAAACAAGGTCATTGCCTAAGGTTACATAGTTGTGAAGTTGGGATATGATTCTAAGGTGACTGGATTCTAGAATCTGTATTGTAACAAGAACATTCAACTAGTGGTTGTTCCTGGCTTTAGCTTTTGATGTTTTCAACATTTATTAGTAAATCTAGATATTAAATTTTTCTGGAGGCTGCTGGTGGGAACCAGTTACTTGGCAAATTACTGAGTCTAGGAAATTGCAATGACTGATTTTCTTTAGAAATAAAGTTGCTGGTGTAGAAAATTATTGTGTACGCTCAGTTGCTTCAGTCGTGTCCAACTTTGTGTGACCCTATGGACTGTAGCCCACCAGGCTCTTCTGTCCATGGGATTCTCCAGGCAAGAATACTGGAGTGGGTTGCTATGTCCTCCTCTAGGGAATCTTCCTGACCCAGGGATTGAACCTGAGTCTTCTGCATTGCAGGCAGAATCTTTACCACTGAGCCAATAATTATTATTAACTCTCTTCTATGTAGAGTTCAAGGAGTGACCTGGCATATTGCCTTAGAAATAACTGTATAATACTGTATTTTCTTTTGAGAGCCAGTAACTCATTTAACTAGAATAAGAATAGCTATGAGAACCACTAAATAATGAGGTCTACTCGGTGGTTTTCCACAATGATATACATGCACGGATTCAAGCAGAAAAGAAGGGGGTCACCTTGTTCATAAGTCATCCATATACTTTGATCAAGAGCACAATGGTCACATGGGAATTTCTTGGTAAATCAAAGAGAAAATTTTCTTCACAGTTAATTAACAGAACCTCTTAAGTAAAAATCATTTATTTGGCTGATTTTTATCACTTGTTTACTATGCTAGAAGTTTTTCAACTACATTTTGAAAATTTTAAGATGAAGTAAAAATTTTGAGTACTAAATGAAATATTTTAAGTGCAGTTCCTTAAATTGCTCATTGCATTAGCATTATTACATTTTAATGAGAAAGAAGTCAGTCACAAAGGAAAATGGCATATCCAAGCAATCTGCATTATTTGTTAATTCCCAAGCCAAATAACCATGAGTCCTTTTCCGCATTCTTTACAAAGTAATTAGAATGAGAAATTGCCTGTGTTTCTCAGCCTAGTTCACAATCTTACAGCAATCCAGATAGGATGATGATAATTATTTAATATGAATTAGAACCATTAGAGTACTCAGATTTCTTAAACACTATTGTTACATGAAATAGCCAGGAATAATGTTGTAATGCATCACTCCCCAAGAAAATGACCCAGCTCTTCTAAAGAAACCATCTCTGCATATGCCACTACTAAGTAGTTGGCAATCTAATATCTACCCCATGTGGTTAGGTTACAGAGAGAAAATTTTTTAAAATATTTACTTATTTAGCTGTGTAGGATCTTAGTAGCAGCACATGAGGCCTTCACTGCATCATGCAAGATCTTTTACTGTGGTGCATGGACTGTCTAGTTGTGACACAGGGGCTTGTAGTTGCAGTGTGCAGGCTTAGTCGCTCTGCAGCATGTGGGATCTCAGTTCCCAGACCAGGGATCAACCCTCATCCCTTGCAACGCAGGGCAGACTCTTAACCACTGGACCATCAGGGAAGTCCCTAATCTTATTTTGTTTTTAATTTAAAAATGTGTACTGGAGTATAGCTGATTAACAATGGTATGCTGTGTTACTTTCTGCTGTAAAGTGAATCAGTTATACATATATTCACTCTTTTTAAGATTTTCTCATATAGGATGTTATAGAGTATTGAGTAGAGATTCCTTTGCTATACAGTAGGTTCTTATTAGTTACATATAGTAGTATACATATGTCAATCCCAATTCATCCCTACCCCTCCTTTTCCCCCTGGTAACCATAAGTTTGGTGTCTACATCTATGACTACATTTTTGTTTTGTAAATAAGTTCAAGTCTACCATTTTTTAAAGGATTCCATATATGAGAAATATGTGATATTTGTCCTTCTCTGTCTGACTTCACTCAGCATAAGTACCAAGGTGTGGGGTGGGGGACACATGGTTTGGGAGTTTGGGTTTAGTGGATGCAAACTATTGTATATAGAATGGATAAACAAGGTCCTACCATATAGCACAGAGAACTATATTCAATATTCTGTAATAAACTATAATGGAAAAGAATATAAAAAGTTTTGATTTGCATTTTTCTAATAAGTAGTGATCCCCTAGACAAGGAATAAATGGCAACCCACTCCAGTATTCTTGCTTGGGAAATCCCACAGACAGAGGAGCCTGACAGGCTACAGTCCATAGACTCACAAGAGTTGGACACAACTTAGCGACTAAACAATATGTATATATATACATGCAAAATATAAAAAGCTGAATCACTTTGCTGTATAGCAGAAGTTAATAACATTGAAAGTCAACTATACTTTAAAAAATAACTTGAGAATTCCCTGAAGGTCCCAGTGGTTAAGGCACCATGCTTCCATACTGCAATGAGCATGGGTTTAATCCCTGGTCAGGAAACTAAGATCCCACAGACTTACTACAATAAACAATATTTTATATACCATTTGTGTTGTGAGATCATTTTTTTTGACTTTTCAAAGAAAAATTTGCTTCTTTTGGGAACAATCCCCTTTTCTGGAATCTACCCTATTCTCCATTGCAACAATTAAAGCATACTAAAAATTAAGAGATGATTCTTTTTCTTTTCAAAACAATAAAATCAAAACAAAATACTAACATCAATGGACCTTGAGTATATGATGCTAAGTGAAATAAGTGAGACAGAGAAAGAAAAATATGATATAGTTTCACTCCATAAGTGGAATATAAAACCAAACAAAAAATAAATGAACAAACCAAACAAAAATAAACATGTAGATATAGAGAACAGAGTAATGGGTACCAGAAGGAAAGGGGTAGGATGAGTGTTGGATAAGTGGCTAAAGGGTGTTCAACTGTAGGGTGATAGATGATGGAAATGCTTTTGGTGGTGAGCACACTGTAGGGTATATATAAGTAGCAATATATATGTTGTATACATGAAACTTACATAATGTTATACACCAATGTTATTCAATAAAAAAATCTTTTGAAAGGTAGAGAAAATCTAAATATTACACAAAATGACTATGAAATCAAGCAAAACAGAAATGGCATTTTTTACAAGAATAATAAGATGTGTAAATATATGCTAACCTATGTCGAACATTTCCCGTGAAAATGCAAATAGACAAAGATTAGAAAGCCTGAATAAACGAATAACCTAGAACACTTTTTTAAAATGATGAAATTAGGCTCAATGCATTTGACAAACTTTTTAAAACATGGGTGCTTCCAAAGTTTCAAAAGAGCAGGTTATTTCAATTCATGTTACTTATTTTTCAATGTTTCATTTTTAAACATATTAAAAAAACAAATTTTGAGGTAGTAAAAACATGGCATATGAGCTCCACCCTTAGTTTTCAAGGCCCCCTGCCCTTCACAGTAATGCCACTGATCTTTTATTCTACTTAATAGATTTCCAAAGTGTTGTATAAACCTATCCTAACACAATAAAATTTTTTAGTGATCACTTTTTTAAAAAGTTAATTTCAAAACAATCTCAACTTATAAACACCAAAATCTCAAAGTAAGTCCCAGAAAAATAAATACTGAAAGAAACTGAAAGAAATACTACAACACTGACTAGTACAAACTGAGGTGTTAAAAATAGTATATAATCCTTCACTTTATTAGATCAAGGAAGAAAATGGACAAAAATATGGTCAGCTATTAAATACTGAATAGGTATTTGATTAAAAACAGCACATTTCCCTCATTTAAAAAATGTCTGGGAATAATAAACAATAAACAATAAAAGGGCTTTTACTATACTAAAACAGTATGTAATCTAGTACTAATAAAAGGATATCTCTAATTTCTTCTATTATTTGTTATGTTCTGTATATTGCCACCATGTTCAATAGCATTAGGTGTTCAGTTCAAGATTGTGGACTGAGCATACACTTTCTCCAAAATGCTTTGTAATAATAATGAGGCATGAAAAATTAATAAATTGGTAACAGCACTATAGCATGAGGAATAGTATTATTAGCAGACTAGAAATTGAGGAATTTATCAAAAATATATGAACCAGAAAATATCAGATGGTAAAAGAAACAAGTGTCAAAAGATGTATATATACACACTCACACACACACACACACACACACAGCATTTTACTAAAGACACACAGTCTATTTTTTAAATGACAGCAGCAAAAATGGCAAATGATCAAAATCTGAAAGTCTACATCTTTCCGCAAATCAAGTGACAAAACTATCAAATTTTTTTGGATCTGTAGGTTTTTAAACCAAACTTTTTTGGAACTGTAGATTCTAAACCAAAACTTTTAGCACAGAGGTGAACACTTAAGAAAATATAGCTGAATCTTAGTAAAAGAATTTCATGGTTTTCTCTGAGTATATGTCCAGTAGTGGGATTGTGGGATCATATGCAGTTTTATTCCTAGTTTTTAAAGGAATCTTCAGACTGTTTTCCATAGTGGCTGTATCAATTTACCTTCTCACCAACAGTGCAGGAGGGTTCCCTTTTCTCCACATCCTCTCCAGCATTTAAGGTTTATAGATTTTTTTGATGATGGCCTTTTCAATTGGTGTGAGGTAACCACACTGTTGTTTTAATTTGCATTTGGGTGATGTTGAGCATTTTTTCATGTGTTTACTGGCCATATTTATGTCTTATTTGGAGAGCAATTTTCCTCCAATTAAAAACTCGATTTAAAAAAAAAGAACTTCATGGTATTTTGACTCATCCTGGTAACCATCTCCATCTCTTCAGTATGGCAATGGACTTGAAGACAATAGCTGGGATTATCAGTACAGGTATAATCCCTGTACTGATTATACAAGGAAAATTATACAGGGATACTGAGAGACCAAAATGGGTCATATTCTCAAAAAAAAAAAAATATGTGATTGTTGGTTTTGACTCATTTTATGGGTCTCTGAAGGACTGTATCTATCACAGGACCTGTCTTTATTGTGCCTAACAAAACTTTTTAATGGCCAAAGCAGCTACCAAGAGGGAGGAGACATTTGTCAAAAATATTTAAAAGCAAATGTATTTCTCTGATAATGAGTGATGTTGAGCATCTTTTCATGTGTTTGTTAGCCATCTGTATGTCTTCTTTGGAGAAATGTCTATTTAGTTCTTTGGCCCATTTTTTGATTGGGTCGTTTATTTTTCTGGAGTTGAGCGGCAGGAGTTGCTTGTATATTTTTGAGATTAGTTGTTTGTCAGTTGCTTCATTTGCTATTATTTTCTCCCATTCTGAAGGCTGTCTTTTCACCTTGCTAATAGTTTCCTTTGATGTGCAGAAGCTTTTAAGGTTAATTAGGTCCCATTTGTTTATTTTTGCTTTTATTTCCAATATTCTGGGAGGTGGGTCATAGAGAATCCTGCTGTGATGTATGTCGGAGAGTGTTTTGCCTATGTTCTCCTCTAGGAGTTTTATAGTTTCTGGTCTTACGTTTAGATCTTTAATCCATTTTGAGTTTATTTTTGTGTATGGTGTTAGAAAGTGGTGTAGTTTCATTCTTTTACAAGTGGTTGACCAGATTTCCCAGCACCACTTGTTAAAGAGATTGTCTTTAATCCATTGTATATTCTTGCCTCCTTTGTCAAAGATAAGGTGTCCATATGTGCGTGGATTTATCTCTGGGCTTTCTATTTTATTCCATTGATCAATATTTCTGTCTTTGTGCCAGTACCATACTGTCTTGATAACTGTGGCTTTGTAGTAGAGCCTGAAGTCAGGTAGGTTGATTCCTCCAGTTCCATTCTTCTTTCTCAAGATCGCTTTGGCTATTTGAGGTTTTTTGTATTTCCATACAAATTGTGAAATTATTTGTTCTAGCTCTGTGAAGAATACTGTTGGTAGCTTGATAGGGATTGCGTTGAATCTATAAATTGCTTTGGGTAGTATACTCATTTTCACTATATTGATTCTTCCAATCCATGAACATGGTATATTTCTCCATCTATTAGAGGTACCATTTCACACCAGTCAGAATGGCTGCGATCCAAAAGTCTACAAATAATAAATGCTGGAGAGGGTGTGGAGAAAAGGGAACCCTCTTACACTGTTGGTGGGAATGCAAACTAGTACAGCCACTGTGGAGAACAGTGTGGAGATTCCTTAAAAAACTGGAAATAGAACTGCCTTATGATCCAGCAATCCCACTGCTGGGCATACACACTGAGGAAACCAGAAGGGAAAGAGACATGTGTACCCCAATGTTCATCGCAGCACTGTTTATAATAGCCAGGACACGGAAGCAACCTAGATGTCCATCAGCAGATGAATGGATAAGAAAGCTGTGGTACATATACACAATGGAGTATTACTCAGCCATTAAAAAGAATACATTTGAATCAGTTCTAATCAGGTGGATGAAACTGGAGCCTATTATACAGAGTGAAGTAAGCCAGAAGGAAAAACATAAATACAGTATACTAACGCATATATATGGAATTTAGAAAGATGGTAACAATAACCTGGTATACGAGACAGCAAAAGAGACATTGATGTATAGAACAGTCTTATGGACTCTGTGGGAGAGGGAGAGGGTGGGAAGATTTGGGAGAATGAATTGAAACATGTAGAATATCATGTAAGAAACGAGTTGCCCGTCCAGGTTCGATGCACGATACTGGATGCTTGGGGCTAGTGCACTGGGACGACCCAGAGGGATGGTATGGGGAGGGAGGAGGGAGGAGGGTTCAGGATGGGGAACACATGTATACCTGTGGCGGATTCATTTTGATATTTGGCAAAACTAATACAATTATGTAAAGTTTAAAAATAAAATAAAATTAGAAGAAAAAAAAAAAAGCAAATGTATTAGCTGTTACTTCTTGAGTTAACTAATACCAGTGTGGGCAAAAACTAGCCAAAATCTTGAGCAATAAAGCTAGGGAAAAGAGAAGCTTTGGAACTAAGGACTTCAAAAGGTTTTACATATTCCTGGAAGTCTAAAAGTTCATATGTATGCCCAGGACTGGGTACATGCTCATATGTGAGAAGGTTCTAAGCACCTACCTATTGGTAAACTTCAGGGCTTGTGCAAATATGAATTGATGGTTAAGACAGAATTGTAAACTCCTTGCTGAGCACTTAAGGTATGCCTCAACACTCATGCAGAGTCAAGCTCGAGACATTTAGAAAATCTCTGTTCAGTAATCAGCTCACCACTAATGGAAAAGGGGCTTCAGTAGTAAGATAAAACAAACAATCTAGAATTTATGAAATTTGTTCATAAAATCACAGAACAAAACAAAACACGACTGCTACAAGCATCAACAACAAACTAGAGAAGAGAGGAAAATCTGATTTCCAGAAGTGCCAGATTATCATAGTCAAAATACCCAGCTTTCAACCAAAATATAAATACTGCATGATTACAGTTTAATGAGGTATCTGAAGTAGTGAAATTCATAGAAAGTAGAATGATGCTCACCAGGGTTTGAGGGGAGTTTTTGTTTACTGAGTATACAATTTAAGATTTGCTATATGAAAATTTTCTGGAGATGTTTCACAACAATATGAATATACAATGCTACTGAACTGTACACTTAAAAATCATTAAGATGATAAATTCTGTTACGTGCTTTTCACCATAATAAATTTAACCTTTATTAAGATGCTACAAAAACAGCAAACTAAACATAAAGCAAGCAGAAGGATGGAAACAAAAAGGACTAGAATGTAGATAATTCAAATAAAAAATAATAAACAGAGATAATCAAACCAACCAAAGATTAGATTTTTTAAAAGATCGCCAACATTAATAAACCTTTAGATAAAGTGAAAAAGAAAAATGGAAAAGTATGACATTACTAAAATTAATGGAACGAAGGTATGAATGTTACTACTGAATTAACAAAATGGATTATAAGGTAACATTATAAATATTTGTATGTTAATAGAGACAACCTAGATCAAAACGAAAAACTAAACATGCAAACTACCAAAACTGACTCAAAAATAGAAAATCTGAATAGACCAGTAAAAAGTAGAGAGATTCAAGTAACAAAAATCTTCCAATATAGAAAAGCCCACGCCTGTATCATTACATTTATAATTTCTACCAAACATTCACAGAAGAGTATATGCTAATTCTTCATGAAACTTTCCAGGAATTAAAAAGTGAATACTTGCCAGCTCTTACTATGAGGTTGTAATTACGCTGATACCAAAATTACACACAAATACCAAAAGAAAGTACAACAAAAGACTAATGTCTTATATAGAGGCAGAATTCACCAAAAATATACTAACAAACCAAACCTAGCAATATATAAAAGAATTAAGCACCAGGACCAAGTAGAATTTATCCCAAGAATACAAGGTTGATTAAATATATGAAAATCAATTAATACACCAGAATAATCAATTAACTGATTAATAATAAGAATCAATTAATAACCAGAATACACTCAAAAACATATTATCATCTCGATAGAAACAGAAAAAGCACTTGACAAAAATCCAACATTCCTTTTGATAAAGAAAATCCTTTTAAGTAGAATTAAAAAGAAACTTCTTTAACATGATAAACAGCGTCTATGAACACTCAGTTAACATCACTGTAATGAAATAATTAAGACCCACTATAAGACATGGATGGAGAAGGCAATGGCAACCCACTCCAGTCCCCTTGCCTGGAAAATCTCATAGACAGAGGAGCCTGGTGGGCTGCAGTCCATGGGGTCGCTATGAGTCGGACATGACTGAGCGACTTCACTTTCACTTTTCACTTTGATGCACTGGAGAAGGAAATGGCAACCCACTCCAGTGTTCTTGCCTGGAGAATCCCAGGGACGGGGGAGCCTGGTGGGCTGCCATCTATGGGGTTGCACAGAGTCAACCATGACTGAAGCAACTTAGCAACAGCAGCAGCAGCATAAGACATGGACGACTGTTCTCGCCACTTTAACAATATAGCAGAAGTCTAACCATAAAAATTATGGAAGAAATGAAATATACATAGGCTAAAAGAAAGGACTGAATGTACCTCTATTCACAGATACAATGATCTTACATGTAGAAAATCCTAAAAACCCACACAAAAATTAGGAGCGCTAATAAACAAGTTCAGCAAATTTGCATGGCACAGAATCCACATCTAAATATGAGTTGTATTTCTGTAGAAGAGCACTGAATAATTCAAACGTAAAGTTAAGGAGACAAATCCATTTACAATAGCATTGAAAATAATAAAATACTTGAATACTTTTAAACAAGGAGGTGTTAGGAGCTCAGCTGAGCTGGAAAGAGTTGATCTGTCAGTTTTCAGAGTAGCCATATAAAGCAATAGCTGAAATGAAAGTAACAGTGAAATCTCACGTTGTGATGGAACAAGAACCTAGTCTAAGAAAACACTGAATTTCCCCTGACTCTTTCTTCCCCATGGAATGGCACACTCATCAAGGCTCAGGTGGCCCAGCAAAGACAAAGATGTGATCCCATTCTTGAGGGACCATGGCACAAAAGGGTCCTTCAGTTTTGTGGAACCAATGGCCATGGGAAGGAAGAGAAGGATGGGTAGCAGTAAAAACATTCTGAGTACTGAGTTAGAATAAGGAAAAGTGTCTTTAAGGTTTTCTACTCTTTCCCTGATAAGGAGATCTTGATAGAGATACATATAGAAACCTCAGCCAGTGGCCTCAGATAAAGATACACCTAGGAATGAGGACACTTGCCAGGGAATGCAAATATGTGAAGACCACTATCAGAGGCCAGATGGACTTGAGTCTTTGACTGCAATTTCCCTCAGATTAATTCACTGGCTGTGCATGAAGTCTGGTGTGGGGAGGGCAGCATTCTCCCCATGAAACCTGCCCAATAAAACCTATGTAATTACTATGGTTGGTCATCAAAACTCACACAAAGGCTATTGGGCAAGAGCCAGACTCATCAGGATGTTGAAGACATATATACTCAAAACAACAAAACATTACTGAAATAAACTAAAGAAGATAAATAAATAGAAAGCCATCCTATGTTCATTGCTTGGAAGAATTATTATTAGTAGTACAGTGCTACTACTCAACAGAATAATCTTTAGATCAGTGGAATCCCTTTAAAAATACCACGTCCGTATCTTTTCCATAAATGAGAAGCAGATGCTATGCGCCATGTGCCACAAGTAGAGAATCTCTGCACTGCAAGGAAAGATCCCACATAAAGCAACAAAGATCCTGCATGCCACAACTAAGACCCAACACACCCAAATAAATAATAGAATAATCTCCCTTTCTCTCCATCTTTTCAAATCCTAATCATCTTTTAAAGATAAATTTGTATGTATGTGTATATTATTATATGATGTAATTTCTTTCAGATATTCCTTATGATTTGCTTTAACTGGCCTTGTCTAACTCCTTTTGCTGTTGTCTACCCCTGCTCTGACTTTCAGGCCAAAACTGACATTTATGGGACCCACATGCTCCTGGATACCCTGAACCTTGAAGGACGATGGTTCCTATCTCTGACCAGTTTCACACAGTAGTCATTCTTTTGGTCAAATTTCCTGTTTCATAGTGCTTTGTATTCTTTCTTATATGTGGAATTCCTAGGTTTAAAAATACTTTATAAATTCTGTCTCTCACACATACACAAACCCTCCTACGCTCTTCTCCTTCACTCTCCTCCACATTCCTGTTCTCTTCTCTCCTTCTCCCTTCCATCCCTCTCTCAAGAAAATAAAATGTTTAGGAATGGAAAGGGGAAAAATACAATACTTCCCCTCACCTGTCTCTCTCTCTTCTTCTCATTTTTGAAGGTTTTTCTTAGCAATTTGACAACTCTGCCTTAAAGCAAAGACTGAATCTGTTTATAGAGGGAAAAAGTCGTGCAAATGTATTAGTAAGGTTCCAACTTGCAATCTATGGCAGACAAAAATTATTCACTGTGTAAATATTTTTGTGATTCTGAGAAAAGTATTTTTATAAGACATATTAAGGAACACTGAAAAAATGTAACCATACAGTCTGCACATATTTATGAAATCCAAGCACATAATGTCCT
Source organism: Bos javanicus (assembly GCF_032452875.1). NCBI lineage: Eukaryota > Metazoa > Chordata > Mammalia > Artiodactyla > Bovidae > Bos > Bos javanicus. The sequence continues at coordinate 11,839,312 of NC_083897.1, forward strand.
ACTAACAGGCAACAACAACTGTATTAAATAGATAAGAGGAAATCAATTGAAGCAAATGAATTTTTTGTTGAAAATTGAACTGCCAACATGACCCACATTTGTACTATAATATAGATGTTCTATACATATAGTCATATTATTCTGTTACTCTGCTTTATTTCCATCTTAGCAGTTAACACTTTCATAATGTATAATTTGTATATCATCTGTTTCCCTGCTAAAATGTAAGCTGTATGCATACAAAGGATAGTTGATCTTCACTGTTATATCCTCAAAACCTAGAAAAATGTCTGACTCATAGTTTCCACTCATTAAATAAATGTTGCATGACTGAAAAATGAAGTAGTCCTTGAAAGTTAAGATATACTTTAAAAATCTTAAAAGTATCTTCTGATATGCTTTTATTAATTTTCAGAATACCTATTTGATACCTGTAATAATTAAAACACATATTTTTAATGGCACTGACAAACTACATTATGAATAATAAAACATGATGAACACAAATTTGCCTGCTTCTGGGCTACTCATACTGGCACTTTATAATAATTATGATTTAGAGTAATTTAAACTAAATAAACCAGCATCATATGAAATATACCAACATTTGGGTGGTATTCTGGCATGGAGAATTCCATAGACTATATAGTCCATGGGGTTGCAAAGAGTCAGACACAAGTGAGTGATTTTCATTTTTACTTTGGGTTTATGAAGCAATAACACTAATAGATATTATTTTAATCACCTATTTTGAACTGCAGGGCAAAACATAACTTTCAAAGGTAGTTTTTTGGTTTTTCTAAGAAATTGTTGAATAATTAAAACTTTCAGAGGCAATCCAAGAGGATGAAGCCAATTTTTCATACTATATAATAATACTTAATGCTTTTCTAAAAGTTCAAACTTGTAAGCATCCTACCATGGAGGTAAATCTCTGCAGATGAAGTTGGAATTTTTGGTTGAAACTGTATATGTACATTATTAGAGCTTTGTTTGCTGTCAAACTGTGACCTTTTTAATAATTCAGAGTCCTTTGATATAATTTGCCATTTATATGTAAAAACACTATGTTCTGATAGTAGATCAGTTCAGTTCAGTTGCTCAGTCATGTCCGACTCTTTGCGACCCCATGGACTGCAGCACACCAGGCCTCCCTGTCCATCACCAACTCCCAGAGTTCACTCAAACTCATGTCCATTGAGTTGGTGATGCCATCCAACCATCTCATCCTCTGTTGTTCCCTTCTCCTCTCGCCTTCAATCTTTCCCAGCATCAGGGTCTTTTCAAATGAGTCAGCTCTTTGCATCAAGTGGCCAAAGTATTGGAGCTTCAGCTTCAACATCAGTCCTTCCAATGAACATTCAGGACTGATTTCCTTTAGGATAGACTGGTTTGATCTCCTTGCAGTCCAAGGGTCTCTCAAGAGTCTTCTCCAACACCACAGTTCAAAAGCATTAATTCTTTGCCACTCAGCTTCTTTTATAATTCAACTCTCACATCCATACATGACTACTGGAAAAACCATAGCCTTGACTAGACGGACCTACCTTGATATAAATGAAGGAGTCTATAATCTATTTGCTTTAAAACTGTTACTTCAAATGAAAGTAATTTTAAATAATCTTCCATGATTTTTTAATCAGGTACTTCTACTTGAGATCATCAATAACTTACACATAAATAGTTATACTAGTAAATTGACAAAAATATAAGCAGCAAGTATTTTTCAGGCATTTGAAAACAGTGCATGACTATGATCCATGAGAAAATCAAGACAAATGAGATGAGCCTCTATTGTCCTGATTTTCTGCCTCAGGGCATTTATTTGACTGTGGCTGAGAGAGGGCAAACTCGAGCAAAGGACTGATGTCTCACTGAGCAAAGGAGAGAAGAAATTGTAATTCACAGAATAACATCTGTGTAACACTAGATCACAATCAGGGGAAGATAAGAAAGGGAATTTGTGACAAGGGCCAGCCTTCTCACACTGGTATACTGGGTCATGTAGGCAGTATATCTGTGGAGATGTTGAGGCAGTAGGAAAATATGAATTTTTAAAATTTACGATAAAATATGTATATATCCTATTGGTTATTTAGAAACTGAACTCACTGTCTTGACAAAAATATGTTAGAACAAGTGCTAAAAATATATATAATGTACAAAAAGCAGCATAACAATCCACAGAGAGCAGAAAGAATTTGATTTACAAAGTTAACACATTATCATGTGAATAAGTACATTTTCAGGAAAAAAATAATGAGACACTGAAAGAAAAGAAAGTGTCGCTCATTCACATATGTGTAAAAAATTAACAGAAACTAAACCTGAGGAAGTCCAGCCACTTAATAGATAAATAATTTAATCAGCTATTACAAATATATTCAAAGAACTAAAAGGAATTGTGAAAAGCATGTATCAACAAAGAGACAATATTGGTAAAGATATACTAATTATAAAGAAGAGCCAAACAGAGATTCTGGAGATGAAGTGTACAATAAGTAAAATAAAGAAGTTCACTACAGGGTGACAACAGACATCTGATCAGGCAGAAGAAAGAATCAGTGAACTCGAAGAAAGATCAAATGAGATTTAGCTGAGGAGCAAAAAAGAATAATGAAAATAAAACAGAGCCTAAAGCTATCTGTGGAATACCACTGAGTATACCAACATGCACATAATGGGAGTTGCAGAAGAAGAAAGGGAGGAGAAAGGGTTAGAAGAACTATTTGAAGAAATAATGGCTAAAAGCTTCCCACATGAATCTATGGATAAATCTATACATCCACAAAGCTCAAAAACTCGAAAGGATAAACACAAAGAGATCCACACTGAGACACGTTATAATCAATCTGGTGAAAGAAAAAAACAAAGAAGAGAAGTTCAAAATTAGCAAGAAAGAAGACATTCGTTATATACAAGAATCCTCAGGAAGATTAACAGCCAATTTTTCATCAAAAACATGAAGGCTATAAAGAAGAAGGATGACATTTTTTAAGTGCTGAAAATAAAAACGCCAACAACAAACCTGCCAGCCAAGAATTCTAGATATGGAAAAAGTATACTTTAAAAATTAAGGACAAATTATGACACTTCCGTATAAATGAAAGCTGAAGTTTGTTTCAGGTACCTCTGTACTGTAAGAAATCCTAAAGAGAATTCATCAGGCTTATGTGAAAGGAGACCACACTTTAACTCAAAAGCATATAAAGAAATAAGAACTCTAATAATGGTAACATCACAGGTAAATATAAAAGTCAGTGTTATTATGTTTTTGGCCTGTAACACCATTTTCTTTTCCTGTATTATTTAAAATGCAAACCAATCAAACAATACTATAAATCTCTGTTAATAGAAATACAATGTTTAAAGATGTAATTTATGGCAGTGACAACATGAAGCGAAAGAAGCTGTGTAGAAGCAGAGGTTTTGTATACTACTGAGGCTAAACTGCCATGAATACAAATTGGATTGTTATTAATTAAAAATGTTAAATGTGATCCCCAGAGTAATCACTATATACTTACAACATATACAGAATTAAATGCAAAGAGAGTAAAAACAATACACTTGAAATATCAACAGAATACAAAAGAGGGCAAAAATGGAGCAATTAACGAAAAGAAAAATATACAAGGTAAATAGAAAATAGCAAAATGGCAGAAGTGGTCCTTCCTTATCAGCAGTTATTTTAAGTGAATGGATTGAAAACATCCTTTGAAAGCCAGTGGTTGGTAAATAAATAATATCCTAGTCTATAAGACTTTCACTTTAGCTATAAAGGCACAAAGAGACTGAAATTAAAGGATTGAAAAAGATACCTAATGAAAACAGTAACTAAGAGAGCTGCGGTGTCTTTACTAGTAGTCCCAGACAAAACTGAAAATAGACATTGAGATACAAAATTGTTATGAGATAAAAATAGGACATTATATATTGGTAAGAGTTGATCCTTCAAAATCACATGCCAAGTATAAACTATATAAATTTAACAACAAAGCCTCAATATATATGAAGTTAAACTGACACCTGAATGGAGAAATAGAAAAGTTTCGTTGGAGAAATCAATACCCACTTTCAGTAATGAACATAAGAACTAGACAGAATATCACTAGGTAAATAGAGGACTTGACCAATATTATATATCAACTAGACCTAACAGACATATATATACATGCACTCCCTCTTATCCTCAAACAGCAGAATATATATTCTTCAGTAGCGTACATTGACCTTTCTCCAGGGTAGATCATAAATTAAAACTCAAAATAAATACCAACAAGATTAAAAATAGTGAAGTGAAAAAAAAATTTCTCTGACCTCAGATATGCAGATGACACCACCCTTATGGCAGAAAGTGAAGAGGAACTAAAAAGCCTCTTAATGAAAGTGAAAGAGGAGAGTGAAAAAGTTGGCTTAAAATTCAACATTCAGAAAACTAAGATCATGGCATCTGGTCCCATCACTTCATGGGAAATAGATGGGGAAACAGTGGAAATAGTGTCAGACTTTATTTTTTGGGGCTCAAAAATCACTGCAGATGGTGATTGCAGCCATGAAATTAAAAGACGCTTACTCCTTGGAAGAAAACTTATGACCAACCTAGACAGCATATTCAAAAGCAGACATTACTTTGTCAACAAAGGTCCGTCTAGTCAAGGCTATTGTTTTTCCAGTAGTCATGTATGGATGTGAGAGTTGGACTATGAGCTGAGTGCTGAAGAATTGATGCTTTTGAACTGTAGTGCTGGAGAAGACTCTTGAGAGTCCCTTGGACTGCAAGGAGATCCAACCAGTCCATTCTAAAGGACATCAGCCCTGGGTGTTCTTTGGAAGGAATGATGCTAAAGCTGAAACTCCAGTACTTTGGCCACCTTATGCAAAGAGTTGACTCACTGGAAAAGACTCTGATGCTGGGAGGGACTGGGGGCAGGAGGAGAAGGGGACGACAGAGGATGACATAGCTGGATGGCATCACTGACTTGATGGACCTCAGTTTGAGTGAACTCCGGGAGTTGGTGATGGACAGGGAGGCCTGGCGTGCGGCGATTCATGGGGTCGCAAAGAGTCGGACACGAATGAGCGACTGAACTGAACTGAACAATTGAATAACACTAGAAAGAAAGGAAGAAAGCTGGAAAGTCTACAAATAGAACACAAATAACCAATTGGTCAAAGAAGTGAACACAAGACGAATAATAGAACACTTTGTAAAGAAAATAACAAAACCACAACACAGTAAAAATTATGGGATGCATCAAAATCAATGCTTATAATAAAACTTTTAGCTATAAAGGCCTACATTAAAAAGGAAGAAAACTCTCAAATCAGTGACCTAACTTTATACCTTAAGGAACTAGATAACGAAGGGCAAACTAATTCACAGCTAGCAGAAGGAAGGAAATAATTTAAATTATAGTTATATAAATAAATAGGGAACAGGAAAACAACAGAGAAAAATCAATAAAACCAAGAGTTTTTAAAACATAAAATTAATTTTTAAGATATTTAGTGAAACTGACTACAAAAAGAGAGAGCCTCAAATGACTAAAATCATCATACTAATGAAGTCAGTCAGAAAGAGAATGATAAATACCATATGATGTGACTTATATGGGGAATCTAAAATAAGACAGAAATGAAACTATCCACGAAATCAAAACAGAATCAGAGGGAGAGCAGACATGTGGTTGCCAAGAGGGAGATTGAGTAGGGAAGGACAGATTGGGAGTCTGGGATTAGCAGATGCAAAGTATTATATATAGAATGGATAAACACCAAGGTGCTAGTGTACAGCACAGGAACTATATTCAAATTCCTATGATAAACCATAATGGGAAAAAAATTAAGAATATATGTGACAATCACTTTCCTGTCAGAAATTAACACATTATAAATCAAATATACTTCAGTTTAAAAAAAAAATGTATGAGGTCACTACTATTGAACTTACAGGAAAATAAAGGACTGTAAGAGAATGATAGTGACATATGTAAGCCAACAATTTTAAAAATAAATGAAATGTACAAATTCCTAGAAACACACAAACTACCACAATTGTATACACAATGTATATACTAAAACAGAAACAGACTCACAGATATAGAAACTAGTGGTTAAGAGTAGTGTGAGGGAAGTGAGAGGCACAAAATAGGTGTATTGGATTAAGAGACACAAACTACTATGTTTAAAAAGTAAGGAACAAGAACATATTTGTACAGCTCAGGGGAATACAGCCATTATTTTATACTAACTTTAAATGAAATATAATGTATCAAAAACTGAATCACTATGTTTTACACCTGAAACTAATATTTCAAATCAACTATATTTCAATTAAAAGAATACTTAAAAGTAAATGTAGGGGGGTGGGCTCAAGCTGCCTGAGGAATAGGATGGGAAGATCACTTCCCCCTCCCCCCGCCGAAAATTCATCAAAAGATAATTTTAATGCTTAGCAAATTCCACAAAACAGTTTCTGAACACTGGCAGAGGACATCAGGCACCCAGAACTAGGCAGCCCATTCTCTTTGAAACGAGGTAGGACAAAATATAAAAGACTAAAAGAGAGACAAAATAATTAGGGACTGAGACCCATCCTGGGGAGGGAGTCCTGAAGGATGAGAAGCTGCCAAACAGCAGGAAATCCTCTCACAGGCCGGTCTGTGGGGAGTTTTGGAATCTCAGATGGTAACATAACCAGGAGGGAAAAAAAAACAAACACACAGAATAGCCGCCTAACCGCAACTCCTAGCGGAGAAGTAGTCCAAATGCTCACATCCGACACCAGCGATGAGAGGCTGGACAGGGAGGTGTGGGCTGCATGCTCAGGGTAAGAACCAGGCCTGAATGCCCTGAGAACAATCTGAGGGTACTAATGTGAGATAGCAACCCAAACTGTGGGATAGCCAGAGAGAAAAAAAGAGAGAGAAAGAACTCCCCCACAGCCTGGCCTGCTCACAGAACAAAGGATTGAGCAAATACCAAAGGAGAGCTAGCCTGCTGCATACAGGCCCCGCCCCCAGTCACCAGAGGCAGAGAGGCAGGAAGACACTCTATAGACAGAACCAGAAGGCAAGGGGAAATGTCGGCCCCAGAGATCGGCATCCTCCACCAAACTGTAACAGGCTCCCAGTTGCTAGGTCTTCCTGGGATTCTGAATGATTGACATCTGCCAGGAGGGTCAAAGCCTGAGATCTGTTCCCCAGAGGAGACACACAGCACACCTGAGACGGTGCTCTCACGGCACACCTGGGAAACCTAGTGGTGGGGACCGGGGAGGTGATTAAGACACATGGCGCACCTGGGACAGTGTGCTTGACAAGCACCTGATCACCTGAGCTGCTCGAACCTGGGAAGGGGACAAAACGCATGCCCAACCGAGTTTGTGCCTTTGTGGAATGCCCGAGAACCTGAACCTGAGCAACTCAGACCTGGGAAGTGCATGAAATGCAGGGCCCACTTTTGACAGTACCCCTGCAGAACAACCTGGAGCCTGAGCAGTGTAGAATGGGAAAGCACAAGCCGCCGTGAGCTGGGGCAAACCCAGTGTGGCCCATACACTGCAAGCACTCTTCACACACGCCACTGATATTTGTTAGCAGTTTTCTTCCCTCCCCACAATACAACTGAAAAAGTGAGCCTAAATAAGTGACCAACTTCGCCCCCTTGTGTCAGGGAAGAAATCAGATATTGAAAAGACTTGCAAACAGAGGAAGCCAAAATAAACAAAGAAGAGGGAACCTCTCTGGAAGTGACAGGTGCAAAAGATTAAAACACTGTAGTTACTATTGACTAAGCACTGGAACAACAGACTGGTTCCAAGTAGGAAAAGGAGTATGTCAAGGCTGTATATTGTCACCCTGCTTATTTAACTTCTATGCAGAGTACATCATGTGAAAAGCTGGGTTGGAAGAAGCACAAGCTGGAATCAAGATTGCTGGGAGAAATATCAATAACCTCAGGTATGCAGAGGACATGACCCTTACGGCAGAAAGCAAAGAACTAGAGAGCCTCTTGAGGAAAGTGAAAGAGGAGAATGAAAAAGTTGGCTTAAAACTCAACATTCAGAAAACTAAGATCATGGCATCTGGTCCCATCACTTCATAGCAAATAGATGGGTAAACAGTGGAAAAAGTGACAGACTTTATTTTTGAGCTCCAAAATCACTACAGATGGGGACTGCAGCCATGAACTTAAAAGACACTTGCTCCTTGGAAGAAAACTTATGACCAACCTAGACAGCATATTAAAAAGTAGAGACATTACTTTGCCAACAAAGGTCTGTCTAGTCAAAGCTATGGTTTTTCCAATAGTTATGTATAGATTTGAGAGTTGGACTATAAAGAATGCTGAGGGCCGAAGAATTGATGCTTTTGCGCAGTGGTGTTAGAGAGGACTCCTCAGAGTCCCTTGGGCTGCAAGGAGATCCAACCAGTCCATCCTAAAGGAAATCAATCAGTCCTGAATACTAACTGGAAGGACTGATGCTGAAGCTGAAACTCCAATACTTTGGCCACCTGATGCAAAGAACTGACTCATTTGAATAGACCCTGTTGCTGGGAAAGATTGAGAGTGGGAAGAGAAGGGGACGACAGAGGATGAGATGGTTGGATGGTGTCACTGACTCAATGGACGTGAATTTTAATAACTCCGGGAGGTGGCGATGGACAGGAAGGCCTGGTGTGCTGCAGTCCATGGGGTTGCAGAGTCAGATATGACTGTGACTGAACTGAACTGAAGCACTGGAAGGGGCCTATAGACCTTGAGAAAAAGTACAAGCTGGAACAAGGAACTATCTGAAACTGAACTGACCCCCACATTGCCCACAACAGCTCCAGAGAAATTCCTAGATATATTTTTACTATTATCTTTTTCTATTTTTTTAACTGTAGGTTCTTTTTTTTCTTTTAGAATTATTTAATTGGAGGTTAATTACTTTACAATATTGTATTGGTTTTGCCATACATCAACATGAATCTGCCACAGGTATATACATGTTCTCCATCCTGAACCCCGCTCCCTCCTCCCTCCCCATACCATCCCTCTATTACTCTTTTAATTTCTTTTTTATAACATACTATTACCGTGCAAAAAAAAAGACTATTTTTAATCAAATTTCATATACATATTTTTAATAATTTTTGTTATTGATTTTGTTCTCCAGTTTTAATATTTATATTAATATAATAATCTGTTTTAATTTAATTTATTTTTTAAGAGTCTAACCTCTACTCTAGATTTTTAATCTTTGCTTCTTTGCTTTTGTTATCAATTTTGCACTTTTAAGAATCTAATCCTCAGTATCCATTTTCACTTAGGGGTGTTATTTCTGGCTTGATTGCTCTCTCCCCTTTTGTCTCTCCCTTTTCTCCCCCATGTCACTTCTATCTCTTCCCTCCCCCTTTTCTTCTCTACTAAACTCTGTGAATCTCTCTGGGTGTTCCTGGCTGTGGAGAACACTTAGTGAACTGATTACTGGCTAGATTCGGCTCTCCCCTTTTGGCTCCCCGCTTCTCGGCCTGGTCTCCTCTATCATTCCAAAACTTGAGAACACCAGAAAACTCCTGATTCCAGGGAACATTAATCAACAAGAGCTCATGCAAAAGCCTCCATACCTAAACTGAAACCAAGCTCCACCCAAGAGCTAAGAAGTTCCAGAGCAAAACATACCATGTTAATTCTCTAGCAACGCAGGATCAGAGCCCTGAGCATTAAAATACAGGCTGTCCAAAGTCACACCAAACCCACAGACACCCCAAAACTCACTACTGGACACTTCATTGCACTCCAGAGGGAAGACATCCAGCTTCAACCACCAGAACACAGATGCAAGCTTCCCTAACCAGGAAACCTTGACAAGCCACTAGTCCAACCCCACCCACAGGAAGCAACCTCCATAATAAAGAGGAATCATGAACTTCCAGCCTGCAGAAAGGGCACCCCAAACAGCAATCTAAACAAAATGAAAAGGCAGAGTAATATTCAGCAGGTAAAGAAACATGATAAATGCCCACCAAACCAAAGAGGATGAGATAGAAGTCTACCTGAAAAAGAATTCAGAATAATGATAGTAAAGATGACACAAAATCTTGAAAACAAAATGGAGTTCCAGATAAACAGCCTGGAGACAAGGACTGAGAAGATGCAAGAAATGTTTAACAAGGACCTAGAAGAAATAAAAAAGTCAATCAATAATGAATAATGCAATAACTGAGATCAAAAGCACTCTGGATTGAACCAACAGTAGAATAACTGAGGCAGAAGATAGGATAAATGAGGTGGAAGATAGAATGGTGAATATAAATGAAGCTGAGAGGAAAAAAGAAAAAAGAATCAAAAGAAATGAGGACAACCTCAGAGACCTCTGGGACAATCTTAAACGCCCCAACATTTGAATCATAGAAGTCCCAGAACAACACAAAAAGACCATAAGAAAATACTCAAGGAGATAATAGTTGAAAACTTCCCTAAACTGGGGAAGGAAATAGCCACCCAAGTCCAAGAAAACCAGAGAGTCCCAAACAGGACAAATCCAAGGTGAAACACCCCAAGATATATATTAATCAAAATAACAAAGATCAAACACAAAGAGCAAATATTAAAAGACTCTGTTGGAGAGGGAGAGGGTGGGAAGATTTGGGAGAATGGCATTGAAACATGTATAATATCATGTGTGAAACGAGTTGCCAGTCCAGGTTCGATGCACAATACTGGATGCTTGGTGCTGGTGCACTGGGACGAGCCAGAGGGATGGTATGGGGAGGGAGGAGGGAGGAGGGTTCAGGATGGGGAGCACATGTATACCTGTGGTGGATGCATTTCAATGTTTGGCAAAACTAATACAATATTGTAAAGTTTAAAAATAAAATAAAATTGAACTAAAAAAAAAGAAAAGAAAAAAAATACTGAACATATAGTAAAAAAAAACAAGCAGCAAGGGAAAAACAACAAATAACACACAAGGGAATCCCCACAAGGATAACAGCTGATCTTTCAATAGAAACTCTTCAGGCCAAAAGAAAATGGCAAGACATACTTAAAGTGATGAAAGAGAAAAACCTACAACCCAGATTACTGTACTCAGCAAGGATCTCATTCAAATATGGAGGATAAATCAAAAGCTTTACAGGCAAGCAAAAGCTGAGAGAATTCAAGCACCACCAAACCAGCTCTCCAACAAATGCTAAAGGATCTTCTCTAGACAGGAAACACAGAAAAGGTTTATAAACTCAAACCCAAAACAAAGTAAATGGCAATGGGATCATACTTATCAATAATTACTTTAAATGTAAATGGGTTGAATGCCCAAACCAAAAGACAAAGACTGGCTGAATGGATACAAAAACAAGACCCCTATATATGTTGTCTTCAGGATACCCACCTCGAAACAAGGGACACATACAGACTGAAAGTGAAGGCTTGGAAAAAGATATTTCACGCAAATGGAGACCAAAAGAAAGCAAGAGTAGCAATACTCATATCAGATAAAATAGACTTTAAAATAAAGGCTGTGAAAAGAGACAAAGACACTACATAATGATCAAAGGATCAATCCAAGAAAATATAATAATTATAAATATATATTCACCCAACATAGAAGCACTGCAACATGTAAGGCAAATGCTAACAAGTATGAAAGGGGAAATTAACAGTAACACAATAATTGTTGGAGGCTTTAATACCCTACTCGCACTTACGGATAGATCAACTAAACAGAAAATTAGCAAGGAAACACTAGCTTTAAATGATACAATAGACCAGAAAGACCTAATTGATATCCGCAGGACATTTCAAAACAAAACAATGAATTTCACCTTTTTCCCAAGTGCACACGGAATGTTCTCCAGGATAGACCACATCCTGGGCCATAAATCTAGCTTTGGTAAATTCAAAAAAATTGAAATCATTCCAAGCATCTTTTCTGATCTCAATGCAGTAAGAGTAGATGTCAATTACAAGAAAAAAAAAAAAAACTACTAAAATTCAAACATATGGAGGCTAAACAACACACTTCTTAATAACCAACAAATCACAGAAGAAATCAAAAAAGAAATAAAAATATGCACAGAAGCAAATGAAGATGAAAACACAACAACCCAAAACCTATGGGATTCAGTAAGGAGCAGTGCTAAGAGTGATGTTCATAGCAATGCAAGCTTACCTCAAGAAACAAGAGAAAAATCATATCACCTAAATTTACAACTAAAGCAACTAGAAAAAGAAGAAATGAAGAACCCCAGGGTTGGTACAAAAAAACAAATCACAAAAATCAGGGCAAAAGTAAGTGAAGAAGAAACAAATGAGACTATAGCAAAAATCAACAAAACTAAAAGCTGGTTCTTTAAGAAGATAAATAAAATAGAGAAACCATTAACCAGACTAATTAAGAAAAAAAAGGGAGAAGATTCAAATCAACAAAATTAGAGATGAAAATGGAGAAATCACAACAGTCAACACAGAAATACAAAGGATAATAAGAGACTACTGTCAACAACTATATGCCAATAAAATGGACAACATGGAAGAAATGGATGAATTCTTAGAAAAGCATAACCTTCCAAAACTGAACCAGCAAGAAATAGAAAATCTTAACAGACCCATCGCAAGCATGGAAATCAAACTGAAATAAAAAGTCTCCAACAAACAAAAGCGCAGGACCAGATGGCTTAACAGCTGAATGCTATCAAAAATTAAGAGACAAGCTAATACTGATCCTACTCAAACTCTTCCAGGAAATTGCAGAGGAAGGTAAACTGCCAAACTGATTCTATGAGGCCACCATCACCCTAATCCCAAAACCAGACAAAGATGCTCCAAAAAAAGAAAACTATAGGCCAGTATCACCGATGAACATAGATGCAAAAATCCTCAACAAAATTCTAGCAAACAGAATCCAACGATATATTAAAAAGCTCACATATCATGACCAAGTGGGCTTTATCCCAGGGATGCAAGGATTCTTCAATATTTGCAAATCAATATGATATACCACATTAACAAATTGAAAGATAAAAACCATATGATTATCTCAATAGATGCAGAGAAAGCCTTTGACAAAACTCAACATCCATTTACGATAAAAACCCTCCAGAAATCAGGCACAGAAGGAACATACCTCAACATAATAAAAGCCATGTATGATAAATCCACAGCAAACATTATCCTCAATGTTAAAAAATTGAAAGCATTTGCCCTAAACTCAGGAATAAAACAATGGTGCCTACTCTCACCACTAGTATTCAACATAGTTTTGGAAGTTTTAGTCATACCAATCAGAGAAGAAAAGAAATACAAGGAATCCAGATTGGAAAAGAGAAAGTAAAACTGTCACTGTTTTCAGATGACATGATCCTCTACATAGAAAACTCTATAAAGACACCACCAGAAAATTACTAGAGCTAATCAATGAATATAGTAAAGTTGCACGATAGAAAATTAACACACAGAAATCCCTTGCATTCCTATATAGTAACAATGAGGAAACAGAGAAATTAAGGAAACAATTTCATTCACCATTACAATGAAAAGAATAAAATACTTAGCAATAAATCTACCTAAAGAAACAAAAGACCTATATATAGAAAAGTATGAAACACTGATGAAAGAAATCAAAGATGACACAAACAGATGGAGAAATATACCATGTTCATGGATTGGAAGAATCTATATAGTAAAAAAGAGTATACTACCCAAAGCAATCTATAGATTCAATGCAATCCCTATCAAGCTGCTGCTGCTGCTAAGTCACTTCAGTCGTGTCTGACTCTGTGCGACACCATAGACGGCAACCCACCAGGCTCCCCCATCCCTGGGATTCTCCAGGAAAGAGTACTGTAGTGGGGTGCCATTCCCTTCTCCCTCCTATCAAGCTACCAACGGTATTTTTAAGAGAATTTTAACAAATAATGTCACAATTTGTATGGAAATACACAAAAACCTCAAATAGCCAAAGCAATCTTGAGAAACAACAATGGAACTGGAGGAATCAACCTGTAGGACTTCAAACTATATTACAAAGTTGCAGTCATCAAGACAGTATGGTACTGGCACAAAGACAGAAACATAGATCAGTGGAACAAAATAGAAAGCCCAGAGATAAATCCACACACCTATGGACACCTTATCTTTGACAAAGGAGGCAAGAATATACAATGGAGAAAAGACAATCTCTTTAACAAGTGGTGCTGAGAAAATTGGTCAACCACTTGTAAAAGAATGAAACCAGAACACTTTCTAACACCATACACAAACAAACTCAAAATGAATTAAAGATCTAAATGTAAGATCAGAAACTTAAAACTCCGAGAGGAAAACATAGGCAAAACACTCTCCAACATAAATCAGCAGGATCCTCTATGACCCACCTCCCAGAGTATTGGAAATAAAAGCAAAAATAAGCATATGGGACCTAATTAAACTTAAAAACTTTTGCACAATGAAGGAAACTATAAGCAAGGCACAAAGACAGCCTTCAGAATGGGGGAAAATAATAGCAAACAAGGCAATTGACAAAGAATTAATCTCAAAAATATACAAACAGCTTATGTAGCTCCATACCAGAAAAATAAATGACCCAATCAAAAAATGGGCCATAGAACTAAACAGACATTTCTCCAAAGAAGACATACAGATGGCTACCAAACACATGAAATCACTCATTATCAGAGAAATGCAAATCAAAACAACAATGAGGTGCCATCTCATGCCAGTGAGGATGTCTGCTATCCAAAAGACTACAAACAATAAATGCTGGAGAGGGTGCAGAGAAAAGGGAACCCTCTTACACTTATTGTGGGAATGAAAACTAGTACAGCCACTATGGAGAACAGCGTGCAGATTTCTTAAAAAATTGTAAATAGAACTGCCATACGACCCAGCAATCCCACTGCTGGGTGTACACACCAAGGAAACCAGAACTGAAAGAGAAACATGTACCCCAATATTCATCACAGCACTGTTTACAATAGCTAGTACATGGAAGCAACTTAGATCTCTATCGACAGGTGAATGGATAAGAAAGCTTTGGTACATAAACACAATGGAATATTACTCAGCTATTACAAAGAACACATTTGTATCAGTTCTAATGAGGTGGATGAAACTGGAGCCTATTATACAGAGTTAGGTAAGTCAGAAAAAAAACACCCATACTGTATATTAATGCATACATATGGAATCCAGAAAGATGGTAATGATGACCCTATGTGCAAGACAACAAAAGAGACGCAGATATAAAGAGCAGACTTTTGGACTCTGGGAGAAGGCAAGGGTAGGATATTTGAGAGGATAGCATTGAAACCTGTATATTACCATATGTGAAATAGGTCCCCAGTCCAAGTTCAACGCATAAAACAGGGCACTCAAAGCCGGTGTGCTGGGACAATCCTGAGTGATGGGATGGGGATGGAGCGGGGTTCAGGATGAGGGACAAATACAAACCCATGGCCGATTCATGTCAGTGTATGACAAAAAACATTACAATACTGTAAATTAATTAAGCTCCAATGAAAATAATTTTTAAAAAGTAAATGTAATAAGGAGCACAGTAGAAAAATGGATGCTACATACTAAAGATTGAAATGGTGAAGCTGAAAAATATGAACTTAAATGAACCATTTCACTGCATAGACATAGCAGAACTACACAAACTGTGAAAGCATAGATTAGTGGCCTTAACACAAGTCAATAAAAACTTCAACACTGAAGCACACAAAAAAATTAATGGGAATGAATTAACATATTTTCAGTAAATTGTGAGACAATATCGAGCAATCTAAAATAACAGGCAACTGTAGTCACAAAAGAAGGGAATAATGATAATAATAAAATAAAATAATCATATGATAACAATTTGTTCATAATATATAAGAATACAAATTAAAATTGGACAAATAAAGCTTTGGAATATTACAAGTTAAGTGGTAACCATCTCACATGAAGATAGACTGTCTAATGTGAGTGAAAGTCACTCAGTCATGTCTGACTCTTTGAGACCCCATGGACCCTACCAGGCTCCTCTGTCCATGGATTTTCCAGGCAAGAATACTGGAGTGGGTAGCCATTCCCTTCTCCAAGGGATCCTCCCAACCCAGTGATCAAACCGCATTACAAGAGGATGGATTCTTTACCATCTGAGCCATCAGGGAAGTCCAACAATAATGGAGTGGGTAGCCTATCCTTTCTCCAAGCGATCTTCCCAACCCAGGAATTGAACTGGGGTCTCCTGCATTGCAGGCAGATTCTTTACCAGCTGAGCTAAACTTCAAGATGAATACTGCAAAGATTAAATAAATGATGATATATAAAAATAAGAAAACAGGAAATAAATGAAATGCCAAAAACACTCAAAGAATAATCAGGAAAGGAAGGAAATAATGGAAAATGAGGTCATAAATAAATAAGACACTGGATTAAAACAAACATTTCAACATTTAAATGATTCTGTAGTGTAAATGTCCTGAATATATGTGGTATAAAAGAAACATGGTAATTTTAAAGGCAAAGATTCCTTTAAAATAAATGGATCGAAAAATATACAGCATGAAAATACAGATCTACTAATCACAAGAGAGGAGAAATGGCTATAGGAATTACATTTCAGTATAAAGGATATTAACAGTCACAAACAGGGACATTTCATAATGATGAAGGAATTCATAAAAATGACATTAAAAAACTAGAAGAGATGTACTTAATACCAGCTTAAAATTAACATAGAGTAAGCTGACAAAACTGAAAATCCACATTTTGTACTTAGAGATGTCAATATTAACTCCTTGGGCTAACTGACAAAATTGACAAAATTAACTGACAGAAGATCAATTATGTCGATTCATGTTGATATATGGAAAAACCAATACAATATTGTAAAGTAATTAGCCTCCAATTAAAATAAATTAAAAAAGATCAATTATAAAAGAATTGTACAACGTGACTTAATTCCCATTTATGAAATGTTCTCCTCAATTATATCAAAATAAATATTATTTACAAGTGTATATGAAACATTGACCAAGACTGACCGTATGTTACACCATAAACCTAGTCTCAATGACAAGAAAAGGACTGAAAGAGCAAATATTCTCCACTACAACAGACTCTAGTGAGAAATCAATAATAAAAAGATATTTGGAAAACCCCCAAACATTTGGAAATTACAAAGTATGAATCTAAGTAAGCACAGAAAAGGGGAAATATCAAAAAGAAGTTAGAAATTATTATGAAATAAGTAATGAAAGCACAGCATACAAAAATTTATCGGATGCAGCTGGAGCAGGACTGAGAAAAAAGTATTAGGTTTAAATGTATATATTAGCATATGACAGTGTTTAAAACCAATAACCTTGGCTTCTATAACTTAGGAAGTTAGAGAATGGATAATAAATTCAACAAAACTAAGTAGATGAAAAGAGATAAACATTCAAGTGGAATTTAATAAAATAGAACATGGACAAAAAGTGGAGAAAACTGAAAAAACCAAAAGCTAATTATTTGAAAACAGTAATAATACAATTAATAAAACTTTATTGAAAAGATGACGTTAAAATGCTGCACGCAATATGACAGCAAATTTGGAAAACAGTGGCACAGGACTGGAAAAGTCAGTTTATATTGCAATCCCAAAGAAAGGCAATGCCATAGAATGTTCAAACTACTGCACAACTGCACTCATTTCACATGCTAGCAAAATAGTGCTAAAAATCCTTCAAACTAGGCATCAGCAGTATGTAAACTGAGAACTTACAATTGTACAAGGTTTAGAAAAAAAAGAGGAACCAGAATTAAATTTCCAATTTCTATAATTTTTGGATCATATAAAAGCAAGGGAATTCCAGAAAAACATCTACTTCTGCTTCACTGACTATGCTAAAGCCTTTGACTGAGTATATTATAACAAACTGTGGAAAATTCTGAAACAGATGGGAATACCAGACTACCTTACCTGACCCCTGAGAAACCTGTATGCAGGTCAAGAAGCAACAGTTAGACCCAGACATGGAACAATGGACTGGTTCCAAATTGGGAAAGGAGTACACCAAGCCTGTATATGGTTACCCTGATTATTTAACTTCTTTGCAGAGTACATTGTGCAAAATGCTGGACTGGATAAATCACAACCTAGAATCAGTATTTCCGGGAGAAATATTAATAACCTCAGATATGCAGGTGACACCACTCTAATGGCAGAAAGTTAAGAGGAACTAAAGAGCCTTTTGATGAGGGTGAAAGAGGAGAGTGAAAAAGCTGCCTTGAAACTCAACATTCTAAAAACCAGGATCATGGCATCTTGTCCCATCACTTCACAGCAAACAGATGAGGGGAAACAGTGACAGATTTTTTTTTTTCCCCTTGGGCTTCAAAATCATTGTGGGTGATGACTGTAGCCATGAAATTAAAAGGTGCTTGCTCCTTGGAAGGAAAGCTATGACAAACCTAGACAGTATACTAAAAAGCAGAGAGATCACTTTGCCAAAATAGGTCCATATAGCCAAAGCTATGATTTTTCTAGTAGTCATGTATCAATGTTAGACTTGGACCATAGAGAAGGCTGAGCACCAAAGAATCGATGCTTTAAAATTGTGGTGCTGGAGAAGACTCCTAAGAGTCCTCTGGACTGCAAGTTCAAACCAGGCAATCCTAAAAGAAATCAACCCTGAATATTCACTGGGAGGACTGAAGTCGAAACTGAAGTTCCATTATTTTGGCCATATAACACAAAGAGTCGACTCATTAGAAAAGACCCTGATGCTGGGAAAGATTGAGGGCAGGAGGAAGAGGTCAACAGAGAATAAGATGTTTGGCTAGCTTCACTGACTCAATGGACATGAGTTTGAGCAAACTCTGGGAGATACTGAAGTATGGGAAAGCCTGGCATATTGCAGCCCATGGGATCGCAAAGACCCAAGTCTTTGTGGTCTTTGCGATTGGACTTAGTGATTGAACAATATATAGGTAAATTAGATATATGATCCAAATATGATCAATAAACGGAAAGGTAGTCAGACAATTGATATAGAGTGAGAAAGAATTCAACTTTACCATGTTACCATTATCAGGAATAAAACATGGAAAAATTGTTTTATAAATTTCCCACTCTTAAAAGGATAATAAGATACCACTATGAACAATAGTGGGACAATAAATTTGATGAGTTTCATTAAATAAACAAATTTTTTAAAAATACAGCTTACCAAAGTTCATCTAAATAAAAACTCTGGGATTTATATATTAAAAAAATAATTTTTTATAAAAATCTTTCATATATAGAAAACTCCAGGTCATGATGATTTTGCCAGTAAATTCTAGCAGATATTCATAGTTGCCATACTGCTAATATTCCATAAATTCTTTCAGAAATTAGTTGAAGAGAAAATATTTCCCAACACTTTTTTAAGAGAAGATTTTCCTGATATAAATTCCAGACAAACAAATAAGAAAAAGAAAACTACAGGCTATTATCCCTCATTAATAAAGTTGCAAATTGCCTTCCTACGTTATTATTTAACTGAATATATGCGAATATAAGGTTAGCTTAATATGAAAAAATGTAACATACAGTATTAACAGAGAAATAATACATTTTAATCAAATAATGCTTAAAAAGCATTCAATAAAATTCAAAATCTATTAACAATCAAGCAAAACAAACAAAAACTTTCAACACATAGAAGAGCAACAGAAGAGGTTTTCTCAACCTGAAAAAGGGCATCTATAAAAAACTTATGGAAATTTCAAACTTCATAGCAAACACTGAATGCTTTTCCCCTAAGATCAGGACCAAGACTATGTTATTTGCTCTCACCATTTCCATTTAGCATTTTACTGAAGGGCCTCTTAGTGAAATAAGGCAAGACAAAGAAATAAAAGGCATATTGCTAGAGAAGGAACAGGTAAACTCTGTTTATTCAGAAATGGTATGAGCACATATATATAGACCATCCTAAGGATTCTACAATAATCTATAAAAGGTGGTAAGTAAATTTAGCAGAACAAGGCCAATATCAAATTTTATTTATATATGCTGTGAACAAAAGTTAAAACTTAATTGTGATATACAATTTCATTAAAACCATCATCAGTTGGAAGACTCAGTGTTTATAAAATAGAATTGCCCCCAAATTGACCTACTGATTTAATGTGTTCTTGATTAAAATCACTGTGACTATTTCTGTAGAAATTTACAAGGTTATTCTAAAAGATATATGAAAATGTATATAATGAAAATCTATAATATTTATTAAAACAGGAGAAAAAATTTCCATCCCTGATGAAACAATATTTCTTAGAAAAGAAACAGTGAACATTAAAAAATTAAATTAGACTATCAAAATTAAAAATTTATACTCTCCAAAATCCACTACTAAGTAATTGGAAAAACAGTCAGAAACTGGGAGAAAATATTCATAAGTCTTACATATGACAAAAGATTTCTATACACAATGTATAAAGAGCTCAACAACTTAATAACAAAATCCAGTATTTGTTTAATGTCAAAATACTTGAAAAGACATTTCACAATATGCACATGAAAAGACATTCCAATATGCATGTGAAAAATTCTCAATACCTTTAGAAATTACAAAGTGAAAATTCACAAGAACAAAATACTCACTGAAATGGTGAAACTATAACCATTCCAACAACACTGTATCCTCTGGGATGTGGAGCAATAGAACTCTCATTTATTACAGAAGTACAACCTGCCAAAGTTGACTAAATATGAAGCAGAAAATCTAAGTAGCTTTATATCTATTAAATAAATAAATTTTGTTATCAATATCTTCACACAAAAAAGACTCTAGGCCAAGATTATTTTACTCTAAATATTACACATTATGGAATGTGTAAAATGGGAATGTAAAACTTCAGAAAATATTTTCAGCAAATTCTTACAAAACCCCAGTATGTTACTGATTAAATTTAGAATTTAGTGTAATGTCCAAATTTCTTTCTTTTTAATATGACAACTTTATCTTCTGTCAAAATTTAGCTGGAGATTTTTGGAGCGGGGATTTTTCTTATAATAAATTCATAACTGTTTTTGAATATTTTGGAATGGTATTTGTTGTCGTTTGGTCGCTAAGTTGTGTCTTACTCTTCAGTGACCCTATGGACTGTAGCCTGCCAGGCTCCTCTGTCCATGGGATTTTCCAGGCAAGAATGCTTAGAGTGGGTTGCCATTTCCTTCTCTAGAGGATCTTACTGACCCAGGGATTGAACCTATGTCTCCTGCATTGACAGGTGTATTATTTACCACTGAGCCACCACGGAAGCCCAGAATAGGTATCAGAGCCCTTAAAAAGAAAGTCAGTGTATACGGAAATTTGCAAATATACAAGAAATGCTTTGTGTATTCCCTACCCATGGACTCTATAATAAAATGCATGAACAAACCCATATTTTAAAGACTAGCCAAAAATAATCCGTTGATTTTTTTTTTTAATTTTTGTTTAAAAAGTCACAACTAATTATTAAGAACACCAAAATTTGGTGTATGTTAGTATACCAAAATGTTGGTATCCTTTCTTATGCTTAAGAAATATTTTATATCTCATTATCACAAAACATATCTAAATTCTTGTCAAACAGAAATGTGTTAATGTCCAAAAAGCCATATATTTTACAGGAAAAAACTGCTAATGGGTATGGATTTTTTTTTTTAGAATAAAGCAAATGCTCTGAAATTAGATAGAGGTGATAGTTGTACAACTCCGTGAATATACAGTTAACCCTTGAAAACATGGATTTGAACTGAATGAGTCTACTTGTATACGGAATTTTATAATAAACAGGTGCTATAGAACTACACTATCCTTGATACAGAAACAGGGATACAGAAGGCCAATTGTAAAGTTATACTTGGATTTTCAACTTGGGGGGACATTCAGCAACCCTAACCCCAACATTGCTCAAGTGTCAATTGCAGTACTAAAAAATATTGAATCATCCACTTTAAAAGTTAATTGATGTTATGTGAATTACATCTTAATACAGCTGTTTTGTTAAAAAAAAAAAAAAAAGGAATTCTTGCCAAACTGAAAAAGATAAATGTGCTAATGTAAAACTACTAATTGAATAAAACTATTATTTTTTTTAACAAAACAGCTGTATTAAGATGTAATTCACATGAGATGATGCCGTGAAAGTGCTGCACTCAATATGCCAGCAAATTTGGAAAACTCAGCAGTGGCTATAGGACTGGAAAACGTCAGTTTTCATTTCAATCCCAAAGAAAGGCAATGCCAAAGAATGCTCAAACGCTCACACAATTGCACACATCTCACACGCTAGTAAAGTAATGCTCAAAATTCTTCAAGCCAGGCTTCAGTAATATGTGAACCATGAACTTCCTGATGTTCAAGCTGGTTTTAGAAAAGGCAGAGGAACCAGAGAACAAATTGCAGACATCCGCTGGATCATGGAAAAAGCAAGAGAGTTCCAGAAAAACATTTATTTCTGCTTTATTGACTATGCCAAAGCCTTTGACTGTGTGGATCACAATAAACTGTGGAAAATACTGAAAGAGATGGGAATACCAGACCACCTGACCTGCCTCTTGAGAAATCTGTATGCAGGTCCGGAAGCAACAGTTAGAACTGGACATGGAACAACAGACTAGTTCCAAATAGGAAAAGGAGTACGTCAAGGCTGCATATTGTCCCCCTGCTTATTTAACTTATATGCAGAGTACATCATGAGAAACACTGGGCTGGAAGAAGCACAAGCTGGAATCAAGATTCCCGGGAGAAATATCAATAACCTCAGATATGCAGATGACACCACCCTTATGGCAGAAAGTGAAGAGGAACTAAAGAGCCTCTTGATGAAAGTGAAAGTGGAGAGTGAAAAAGTTGGCCTAAAGCTCAACATTCAGAAACCAAAGATCATGGCATCTGGTCCCATCACTTCATGACAAATAGATGGGGAAACAGTGGAAACAGTGTCAGACTTTATTTTTCTGGGCTCCAAAATCACTGCAGATGGTGACTGCAGCCATGGAATTAAAAAACGCTTACTCCTTGGAAGGAAAGTTATGACCAACCTAGATAGCATATTCCAAAGCAGAGACATTACCTTGCCAACAAACGTCCGTCTAGTCAAGGCTATGGTTTTTCCAGTGGTCATGTATGGATGTGAGAGTTGGACTGTGAAGAAGGCTGAGTGCCGAAGAATTGATGCTTTTGGTTTTTTTTTATTTTTATAACTTTACAATATTGTATTGGTTTTGCCATATATCAAAATGAATCCACCACAAGTATACATGTGTTCCCCATCCTGAACCCTCCTCCCTCCTCCCTCTGCATATCATCCCTCTGGGTCGTCCCAGTGTACCATCCCCAAGCATCCAGTATCATGCATCGAACCTGGACTGGCGACTCATTTCATATATGATATTATACATGTTTCAGTGCCATTCTCCAAAGTCATCCCACTCTCTCCCTCTCCAACAGAGTCCAAAAGACTGTGGTGTTGGAGAAGACTCTTGAGTGTCCCTTGGACTCCAAGGAGATCCAGCCAGTCCATTCTGAAGGAGATCAGCCCTGGGATTTCTTTGGAAGGAATGATGCTAAAGCTGAAACTCCAGTACTTTGGCCACCTCATGTGAAGAGTTGACTCATTGGAAAAGACTCTGATGCTGGGAGGGATTGGGTGCAGGAGGAGAAGGGGACGACAGAGGAGGAGATGGCTGGATGGCATCACTGACTCGATGGACGTGAGTCTGAGTGAACTCTGGGAGTTGGTGATGGACAGGGAGCCCTGGCATGCTGTGATTCATGGGTTCGCAAAGAGTCGGACACGAATGAGTGACTGAACTGAACTGAACTGATTATCTCAAATTAGTAGCACAAAAATGACTCTTCGATTTAACCCCAAAGTAAGAAGTAAAGATCTCTACCTTCCATTTTATAATACAACAAAAGGATTTAACAGCAGTGATGTTTTTTCAGATAAGAGTCCTAGCACTGAGTCAAAAAAACTGGTAGATATTCAAAATATCACTTGTATGATTAAAGAAATATACACATTCTCTGAAAGAGGTTGAGTATAAGGCTCCTCACTCACTTAAGTGAGATAAATGATTTCTTGTTTAAATGCTGAAAAGGAACAGTGTAAGATGCAAGAGCCTAAAACAAGAACTAAGTGATTGAGGCTAACTCGAAGCCTTTTAGATGCTTAACAAAGACAACTGACGGTGTAGCTAATACAAGTGAGTACATTAGTAGAATATGCTTATACATAGAACAAAATTGAAGGAGACCCCGCTTTGATTCTTGGGTTGGGAAGATCTCTTGGAGAAGGGAAAGGCTACAACTCCAGTTAGATTCACTGCATGGAAAAATATTTTCCAGAATTATGAATTAACAGGCTACAATTCTTTTTTTACATACTTATGAAGTATATAATGAAGAACTGCAGGGTATTTTGCATAGCTTTCATTACTTTAAAATTGCTGCTTTCTGAAATTCTCTTGTTCTCACATTTGGTTGGGGAACCCAACTACTGATCAGTAGAGTCACCCAAGAAATAGCAATAGTTGGACATTTCTGAATTTTTCCATATTGCTTTGTTATATTTATACTTGATTTTGAAGGATTGCTTATCCTTGTGTCATTGCAAGCCATCAATACCAGTCATTATGTAACACATCAGTTTAGTTCAGTCACTCATTCATGTCTGACTCTTTTGACACCCCATGAATCACAGCACACCAGGCCTGCCTGTCCATCACCAACTCCCGGAGTTCACTCAGACTCACGTCCATCAAGTCAGTGATGCCATCCAGCCATCTCATCCTCTCTCGTCCCCTTCTCCTCCTGCCCCCAATCCCTCCCAGCATCAGGGTCTTATCAATGAGTCAACTCTTCACATGAGGTGGCCAAAGTATTGGAGTTTCAGCTTCAGCATCATTCCTTCCAAAGAAATCCCAGGGCTGATCTCCTTCAGAATGGACTGGTTGGATCTCCTTGCAGTCCAAGGGACTTTCAAAAGTCTTCTCCAACACCACAGTTCAAAAGCATCAATTCTTCGGTGCTCAGCTTTCTTCACAGTTCAACTCTCACATCCATACATGACCACTGGAAAAACCATAGCCTTGAGTAGAAGGACCTTTGTTGTGTAACACATAATGGTATTTATTATACAACAAAGCCTGAGTTTTTACCAACTGTAAACTCCTAGAGTTAGGTGTCTCCCTATTAATCCATTCATCTACACCATGGCCTTTTCTCTCCACACTCAGCAGATTCATAAGGTTATTTCCCTTTAGTGATTTTACTTTCTTATAGTATGAAATGATGATAGTTTATAAAAGGAGACATTACATTTAAAAAATAATAATAAAGAACAGCAGCTAAAAGAAACAGGAGCTCTAATTTACTTCTCTGTGAGAGTCTCAGGTCTCCTTAAGTATTTTCCTGTTTTGGCTCTTCAAATCCAGCCTAAGCGAAAATGAAGAGGTATAGTAGATGTTGTTATTACACATACGCACCGTTTCCAAAGATTCCTGTAGGGTAAAGACCAAAAGGAAGCAAAACGAAAAGAAGATAAAAAGGGAGAGCTCGGTTCAATCCCTGGTTTGGGAAGATCCCCTGGAGAAGGGAATGGCAACCCAGTCAAGTATTCTTGCCTGGAGAATCCCATGGACAGAGGAGAGCCTGGTGGGCTACAGTCCATGTGGTCGTAAAGAGTCAGACACAACTGAGTTACTTTCACTCACTCACTCAGAACAAAATATTCTCATTTATCTGCAATAGATAAATTTCAGATTTACAGGAAGAAATAATTTTTCCTTTTCTGCTGAAAAATCACTGATATAACAGATGGATGGATAAACTTAGGAATCTTTTTATATAACTATATATCAATACCTACCTACTTCTCATATACATACCATATTATATACAACAGACAGAGATGTCTATGCAACATACAGATATATGTATATAAATAAGCATATAGATACAGCAATACATATATAGTTGTTATTACTGTTTTATAGAGTCTATTTCCGATAAACAAAATCAGATTACTTGGTAAAGGAAATGAAAGATAGCCAATGAAAGCATTATGTTACAAATTCAAAATGGAATACACATAAATGAATTTTAAAAATGCATGAATACGAAAATACATAAATATATACCTCTTTGTGAGTGTTAGTCTCTTAGTCATGTCCAACTCTTTGTGACTCCATGAACTGTAGCCCGCCAGGCTCTTATGTCCATGAAATTCTTCAGGCAAGAATACTGGAGTGGGTTGCCATTCCCTTTCCCAGATCCACCTCTTAAATGTACACATACCACCTGGCACAGTGCTGAGTATATAGTACATGGCTGTTGACACAATATGACACTTGCTATGTTTAACATCTTCTTAACACCCATGTATGACTCTTCCTGTATATTATTTTGAGTTCTAAAGATGTACAATTCTTACTGGATAGGTTAACTCCTTTTTGCCTTTAAAATGTCAAACAAAAAGGCCTGTTTCCTCTGGCCAAAGAACTTGCAAAGGGAAAGCATAGCAGGGATTTAATGGGAATACACATACCCAGCAGCAGTGCTGTCATTGTGCCCAGAACATCAGCAATAACAGAAACTGTGCAGGTGAACTCATCCCCTGCTCCAAACCTGGCAGCAGCAGATTGACACCTGTTTCACTACGAGCAGCACCTGCAGACCTGGTGTCTCCTGATGCTCCAGCAACAGCAGAAGATGACCCAAGACAGAAGTCTCCTGAAAAAGAGGAATCACTCCATCACACACAGTGATGGAGAAATATCTAAACCCAGCATCTCTCAGGCTTCTACCCCATGGCAGTTAGCCAGTGTTGGGTACTCCCAACCATCCACTAAGTAGCAGACACTGCTGCCTCCGACTTCTATCCTACAGAAAAATTTGACCCAGGAAGTTTCTTCTCTTCCCCAGAAGCATAAGTAAAAAGAGTGTTAAATCCATTATTACCAGATCTCTGAAATAGACTAGGGGAGAAACCTACCACTACAAGATTTAGAATTCCTGAAAGGTCACCTAATATCACACAGCCGCACAAAGAAGTGACTTCCATCACACAAGTTATCAACAGGAATCTAGCAGGAATTCAAGTGGAGTCAAAAGAATGAAACAAACCAGTGCAGTGGCACTGCAGTGGGTGGCTGTGCAGCAGTGCTGGAGCAGGGCAAGAGGAGAAGGGGACGACAGAAGATGAGATGGTTGGATGGCATCACTGACTGACTGGACATGAGTTTGAGTAAACTCTGGGATTTCTTGATGGACAGGAAAGCCTAGCATGTTGTACTACATAAAAAGTCTGACAGGACTCAACTGAAACTATGGCCCCAGGTAAATAACAGGGAGGGAACACAGCTCTACCAATCAACAAAAAACACAGTTCAGTTCAGAAAATTGGATTAAAGATTTACTGAGCATGACCCCGCCCTTCAGGACAAGAACCACTTTCCCTCTCAGTCTCTTCCATCAGATAGCTTCCATAAGCTTCTTCTTCTTTTCCATCAGAGGGCAGACAGAATGAAAACCATAATGACAAAAAACTAACCAATCTGATCACGTGCACCACAGCCTTGTCTAACTCAATGAAACTATGAGCCATGTCGGGTAGGGTCACCCAAGATGGATGAGTCGTGGTGAAGAGTACTGACAATACATGGTCCACTGGACAAGGGAGCAGGAAAACACTTCAGTATTCTTGCCCTGAGACCCCCATGAACAACATGAAAAGGCAAAAAGATAGGACACTGAAAGATGAACTCCCCAGGTCAGTAGGAGCCCAGTATGCTACTAGAAATCAGTGGAGAAATAACTCCAGAAAGAATGAAGGGATAGAGCCAAAGCAAAAACAACACTCAATTGTGGATGGGACTGGTGATGGAAGTAAAGTCTGATACTGTAAAGAGCAATATTGCATAGGAACCTGGAATGTTCAGCCCATGAATCAAGGCAAATTGGAAGTGGTCAAACAGGAGATGGCACGAGTGAAAATCAACATTTTAGGAATTAGCAAACTAAAATGGACTGGAAAGGGTGACTTTAACTCAGATGCCCATTGTATCTACTACTGAGGGCAGGACTCCCTTAGAAGAAATAGAGTAGCCATCATGGTCAACAAGAGTCCAAAATGCATTACTTGGATGCAATCTCAAAAATGACAGAATGATCTCTGTTCATTTCCAAGGCAAACTATTCCATATCAGAGTAATCCAAGTCTATGCCTCGAACAGTAATGCTGAAGAAGCTCAAGTTTTATGGTTCTTTGAAGACCTGCAAGACCTTCTAGAACACCCAAAAGTTATGTACTTTTCATTATAGGGGACTGGAATGCAAAAGGAAGAAGTCAAGAAATACCTAGAAAAACAGGCAAATTTGGCCTTGGAGTACAGAATGAAGCAGGGCAAAGGCTAAGAGAGTTTTGCAAAGAGAACACACTGGTCATACCAAACACCTTCTTCCAACAACACAAGAGAAGACTCTACACATGGATATCACCAGATGGTCAATAATGAAATAATATTGATTATATTCTTTGCAGCCAAAGATAGAGAAGCTCTACACAGTCACCAAAAACAAGATGGGGAGCTGACTGTGGCTCTAATCACAAACTCCTTATTGCCAAATTCAGACTTAAATTGAAGAAAGTGGGGAAAAACATTAGACTATTCACGTATGACCTAAATCAAATCCCTTACACTTACACAGTGCATGTAAGAAAGAGAGTCAAGGGATTATATCTGATAGGCACAGTGCCTGAAGATCTATAGACACAGTGCCTGAAGAACTATGGATGGAGGTTCGTGACATGGTACAGGAGGCAGGGATCAAGACCATCCCCAAGAAAAAGAAACACAAAAAGGCAAAATGGTTTTCTGAAGAGGCCTTACAAATAGTTGTGGAAAGAGAAGCAAAAGGCAAAGGAGAAAAGGAAACGTATACCCATTTGAATGCAGAGTTCCAAAGGATAGCAAGAAGAGGTAAGAAAGCCTTCTTCAGTGATCAATGAAAAGAAATAGAGGAAAACAATAGAATGAGAAAGACTAGAGATCTCTTCAAGAAAATTGGAGATACCAAGGGAACATTTTGTGCAAAGATGGGCTTCATAAATGACAGAAATGGTATGGAACTAACAGAAGCAGAAGATATTAAGAAGAGGTGGAAGAATACACAGAAGAACTATACAAAAAAGATCTTCATGGCCCACATAATCATGATGATATGATCAGTCACCTAAAGCCAGACATCCTGAAAAGTGAAGTAAAGTGGGCCTCAGGAAGCACCACTATGAACAAAGCTAGTGGAGATGATGGAATTCCAGTTGAGCTATTTCAAATCCTAAAAGATTATGCTGTGAAAGTGCTGCACTCAGCACTATTTATAATAGCCAGGACATGGAAGCAACCTAGACGTCCATCAGCAAACGAATTGTTAAGAGAGTTGTGGTACATATACACAACAGAGTATTACTCAGCCATTAAAAAGAATACATTTGAACCAGTTCTAATGAAGTGGATGAAACTGGAGCCTATTATACAGAGTGAAGTAAGCCAGAAAGAAAAACACCAATACAGTATACTAATGCATATATATGGAATATAGAAAGATGGTAACGATAACCCTGTATGAGAGACAGCAAAAGAGACACAGATGACTAGTCTTTTGGACTCTTATGGGAGAGGGACAGGGTGGGATGATTTGGGAGAATGGCATTGAAACATGTATAATATTATATGTGAAACGAATCACCAGTCCAGGTTTGATGCATGATACAGGCTGCTTGGGGCTGGTGAACTGGGATGACCCAGAGGGATGGTATGGGAAGGGAGGTGGGAGGGGGGGTTCAGGATGGGGAACACGTGTACACCTGTGGTGGATTCATGTTGATGTATGGCAAAACCAATACAATATTGTAAAGTAATTAGCCTCCAATTAAAATAAATAAATTTATATTAAAAAAAAGAAAGTGCTACACTCAATATGCCAGCAAATTTGGAAAACTCAGCAGTGGCCACAGGACTAGAAAAGGTCAGTTTTCATTCCTATCCCAAAGAAAGGCAATGCCAAAGAATGCTCAAACTCTCACACAATTGCACTCATCTCACATGCTAGTAAAGTCATGCTCAAAATTCTCCAAGCCAGGCTTTAGCAATACGTGAACCACGAACTTCCAGATGTTCAAGCTGGTTTTAGAAAAGCAAGAGGAACCAGAGGTCAAATTGCCAACACCCGTTGGATCACTGAAAAAGAAAGAGAGTTCCAGAAAAACATCTACTTATGCCAAAGCCTTTGACTGTGTGGATCACAATAAACTGGAAAATTCTTCAAGAGATGGGAATACCAGACCAACTGACCTGCCTCTTGAGAAATCTCTATGCAGGTTTCAACAGTTAGAACTGAACACTGAATAACAGACTGGTTCCAAATCAGGAAAGGAGTACGTCAAGGCTGTATATTGTCACTCTACTTATTTAACTTAAATGCAGAGTACATCATGAGAAATGCTGGGCTGGATGAAGCACAAGCTGGAATAAAGATTGCCGGGAGAAATATCAATAACCTCAGACATGCAGATGACACCACTCTTATGTCAGAAAATGAAGAGGAATTAAAGAGCCTCTTGATGAAAGTGAAAGAGGAGAGTGAAAAAGCTGGCCTAAAACTCAACCTTCAAAAAACTAACATCATGGCATCCAGTCTCATCACTCCAGGGCAAATAGATGGGGAAACAGTGACAGACTTTTTTCCTTGGGCTCCAAAATCACAGCAGATAGTGACTGCAGCCATGAAATTAAAAGACGTTTGCTCCTTGGAAGAAAAGTTATGACTAACCTAGACAGCATATTAAAATGCAGAGACATTACTTTACCAACAATGGTCCATCTAGTCAAAGTTATGGTTTTTCCAGTAGTCATGTATGGATGTATGGAATTGGACTATAAAGAAAACTGAGTGCCATAGAATTGATGCTTTTGAACGGTGGTGTTGGAGAAGACTCTTGAGAGTCCCTTGGACTGAAAGGAGATCCAGCCAATCCATCCTAAACGAAATCACTCCCGAATATTCATTGAAAGGAGTGATGCTGAAGTTGAAACTCCAATACTTTGGCCACCTGATGCAAAGAACTGACTCCTTGGAAAAGACCCTGATGCTGGCAAAGATTGAAAGCAGGAGGAGAAGGGGACAGCAGAGGATGACACAGTTTTATTGCATCACCGACTCAATGGACATGAGTTTGAGCAAGCTTTTGGAGTTGGTGATGGACAGGGAAGCCTGGCGTGCTGCAGTCTATGGGGTTGCAAAGCGTCGGACACGACTGAGCAACTTAACTAAACTGATTATTTATTATTTCTCTAATATATCAAACATCTAGGTTTCTTCAGGGATAGTTTCTGTTGATTGCTTTTGTTTCTCATGTATGACATATTATTTCTTTGCAGTCTTAAGCAAGTTTTTATGGAAAGCCAGGTATTTTGACTATTATAAAGCAAAAACTCCTGTGGTGATAGTCTCTCTTCTACTCAAGCTCTGCTTTTGTTGCTTTTTGTTGTTTTGTAACTTTTTGAACTAATTCTGTAAGTCTTTACTCTTGGTTGGCCATAGAAGTCTTCAATTTATTAGCCTTCCAGTCAACTTCATATACTTCCTTAAGACTCCTGGAAGCAAAATCTCTCTTGGGTTTTGTGCAAAGGTTCTTTGTGCAAGCTGAGCCACTCTTTTGATGCTCATCTGGGAAGTAACACCTCTGCCTCAATGTTCACTTCATGTTTGCACAGACCTTCAAGGTCAACCAGAGATGAGAGCTTAGAGTCTTCTCAAGGGTTTCCTAAGCATGTTCACAACCATGGTCTTGTTATTGTCCTCTAGATTCTCAGAAACATGTTAGAACTTTTAAAAGCCCTTATGTAATCTTTTTCCCCAACATTTCTTCCAAAGTTTTTTGGTTACTCTGTTTTTCTGTTGTTATTCATCACTTTAAACATAGGTGATTCAAATATTTGTCTGCAAAAGTTTCAACAGACATCCCCATATAGTGATTGAGCACTGTATCAGCTCTGACTTAGGCAAAGTAATACTAATATTTTCATGTGGTCTTTCAGGGAACCACCAGCAAAATCAAATAAAAACAAATCTTTGAGACTAAGTTCCATTTTTCTCCCTCCAGTAATGTGACTGTGTGTTACTTTCAATGATACTTATGCGGAGTATAGGATCAGACTAGACTGAATTTAAACTCTTTAAAGCTCACTGTTCTTACTGATAGTCATTTTTCTTAAATGGATCACTACAAGGTTTTGGTTAACATTCCAAACAGTTAATTCTGTTTGCTTTGTTTTTTTTTATTACTTTTAAGGATAGGCAGATTTTCAGAGTTCCTTACGGTACCATTTTCTCTGAAATATCCTTATAAAATGCATTGTTTATAGAAATGGAAAACTGACTAGCAGGTGTTAAGGTAGGGTAGAGGAAAGGATGTATGTGTGTGTTTGGTTATTTAAGGGCAACATCAGGGATCCTTGTATTCATAGAAACATTCTGTATTCATTGTGTTTGTAGGCAAAAAAAAAAAAAAAAAACCTACATAATTCTAAACATGAATACACATTAATAAGTACTGGTAAAACAAGAAAATTTGAACAAGTCAGATGAATTTTATTTATGACAATATAGTGGTTGTGGTATTGTACTATAGTTTTGCAAGATGTTATCACTGAGGGGAAGTGGGTAATGTGTGCTTCTATGTTTTATGGTGTCTATGTTTTATTTCTTACAACTGTGTTAGAATATACAATTATCTAAAAATTCTTAAAAGTTTAAGTAAAAAGCTAATGAGGGAACTGAGCTGCAGGAAAGATAGACCAAAAAAAGATAGTTTTCTGAGGAAAGTAGTTTCCATCTTTTTTGGGAATGGTTAAATAAGTACATTTGCTGGATCTATGCTGTCCAGTACTTCAACTTCTGAATATATTCAATGGGTGATTTTATAAGGGAGCAACTGAAAATATATCAATGATGAACTCTTTCTTGGTATGTGATTATTCATTCACTTCACATAAAACTTTCAATAAAAAATATATGGGAAGAAAAGCAAGAAATAAAGAGAAAAAGAAAAGGATAGCTATTACCAAAATTCTGTGAGGCAAATATACTAAATTGGTCAAAACGGAGAACAAGCACTGAAATAATTTAATGGTTTGCTTTAGTAATGTATTTTAAGTTCCTTTAAATATTTTTCACTTATTGTTGGCTCTTTCCAATTAAGATTTTGTCTTCAGTATTAGGACTTGTCCTTATGTCTCAAGTGAAGAGTCTCACATACCCTGTTGACAATGATCTTAGTCCTGTGGTTTCTGCTTATAGCTTTACTATTATTTTATTGGATAATTTCTACTAGTCATTTCAATTGTTCTTGCAAATTTCTTTGGAAGTATGCTTTTATTAGTTTGAAAGTTTTCTATCCCTTGCTGTGTGAAAATGACTCTTGCTGTGATTAAATGAGGAGCAAAATGTCACTCATGGCAGGTCTGGTGGCATTCAGTACCCTTTCATGCAGAGTAAATGGGACTGGTGGGCTTTCTACTGAACATTATTCCTGGACTCCTCAGAAAGAAGCAGACTGTGTGAACTCTACACAGATGGGCTCTTATGCCTTTTCAGAGAAGAAAGAGAATTACTTTTCCTTTGGTTGACAGAGTTGAATAGCTCCAAATTATTAACATTAGTCACTTTTACAGCTGTCCTAGTTTCTTCTGTGTGTACTCAAGCACAGATATTTCTTTCTTATGTTTGTCCTGTTATACCTTATGCTGAACCACAGCAACCAGAAAATTCATGGGAAGACTTGTAAGAGAAGGACAAGACCAGGAATGGTCTCATGGGATAAGAATTTATTTTACTCTCTTTCTCACACACACAACCTTGAGTATATGCTCATTGCTTTGTGTGTGTGTGTGTTTGTATGTGTCTGCCAGTATAGTGCTATATATGACTGGATGTTTAGTAGAGGTGTTTTTTGTTTTTGCTATCAAATGGGAGGCTTTTTTAATATAAATTTACTTAATTGGAGGCTAATTACAATATTGTATTGGTTTTGCCAAACATTGACATGAATCCACCACGGATGTACATGTGTTCCTCATCCTGAACCCCACCCCCACCTCCCTCCCCATCCCATCCCTCAGGATAATCCCAGTGCACCAGCCCCGAGCACCCTGCATCATGCATTGAACCTGAATTGGAGATTCGTTTCACATATGATAATATACATGTTTCAGTGCCATTCTCCCAAACCATCCCACACTCACCCTCTCCCACAGAGTCCAAAAGAATGTTCTATACATCTGTGTCTCTTTTGCTGTCTCATATACAGGGATATTGTTACCATCTTTCTAAACTCCATATATATATATATATATATTAGTATACTGTATTGGTGCTCTTTCTGACTTACTTCATTCTGTATAATAGGCTCCAGTCTCATCCATCTAATTAGAACTGATTCAAATGTATTTTTAATGGCTGAGTAATAGTTCATTGTGTCTATGTACCACAGCTTTCTTATCCATTCATCTGCTGATGGACATCTAGGTTGCTTCCATGTCCTGGCTATTATAAACAGTGCTCTGATGAACACTGGGGTACATGTGTCTCTTTCAATTCTGGTTTCCTCAGTGTGTATGCCCAGAAGTGGGATTGCTGGGTCGTATGGCAGTTCTATTTCCAGTTTTTTAGGAATCTCCACACTGTTCTCCAGAGTGGCTGTACTAGTTTGCATTCCCACCAACAGTGTAAGAGGGTTCCCTTCTCTCCACACCCTCTCCAGCATTTATTGCTTGTAGACTTTTGGACAGCAGCCATTCTGACTGGCATGAAATGGTACCTCACAGTGGTTTTGATTGGCATTCCTCTGATAATGAGTGATGCTGAGCATCTTTTCATGTCTTTGTTAGTCATCTGTATGTCTTCTTTGGAGAAATGTCTGTTTAGTTCTTTGGCCCATTTTCTGATTGGGTCATTTATTTTTCTGGAATTGAGCGGCAGGAGTTGCTTGTATATTTTTGAGATTACTTCTTTGTTCATTGCTTCATTTGCTATTATTTTCTCCCATTCTGAAGGCTGTCTTTTCACCTTGCTAATAGTTTCCTTTGTTGTGCAGAAGCTTTTAATTTTAATTAGGTCCCATTTGTTTATTTTTGCTTTTATTTCCAATACTCTGGGAGGTGGGTCATAGAGGATCCTGCTGTTATGTATGTCAGAGAGTGTTTTGACTATGTTCTTCTCTAGGAGTTTTATAGTTTCTGGTCTTACATTTAGATCTTTAATCCATCTTGAGTTTATGTTTGTGTATGGTGTTAGAAAGTATTCTAGTTTCCTTCTTTTACAAGTGGCTGACCAGTTTTCCCAGCACTACTTGTTAAAGAGATTGTCTTTTCTCCATTGTATATTCTTGCCTCCTTTGTCAAAGATAAGGTGTCCATAGGTGTGTGGATTTATCTCTGAGCGTTCTATTTTGTTTTCCATTGATCTACATTTCTGTCTTTGTGCCAGTACCATACTGTCTTGATCACTGTGGCTTTGTAGTAGAGCCTGAAGTCAGGCAGGTTAATCAACCTCCAGTTCCATTCTTCTTTCTCAAGATTGCTTTGGCAATTCAAGGTTTTTTGTATTGCCATACAAATTGTGAAATTATTTGTTCTGGCTATGTGAAAAATACTATTGGTAGCTTGATAGGGATTGCATTGAATCTATAGATTGCTTTGGGTAGTATACTCTTTTCATTATATTGATTCTTCCAATCCATGAACATGGTATATTTCTCCATCATATTTGTGTCCTTTTTGATTTCTTTCACCAGTGTTTTATAGTTTTCTATATATATGTCTTTTGTTTCTTTAGGTAGATATATTCTTAAGTATTTTATTATTTTTGTTGCAATGGTGAATGGAATTGTTTCCTTAATTTCTCTGTTTTCTCATTATTAGTGTATAGGAATGCAAGGGATTTCTGTGTGTTGATTTTATATCCTGCAACTTTACTATAGTCATTAATTAGCTCTAATAATTTTCTGGTGGTCTTTAGGGTTTTCTATGTAGAGGATCATGTCATCTGCAAATAGTGAGAGTTTTACTACTTCTTTTCCAATATGGATGCCTTTTATTTCTTTTTCTGCTCTGACTGCTGTGGCCAAAACTTTCAAAACTATGTTGAACAATTTTAGAAGTGAGAGTGGGCACCCTTGTCTTGCTCCTGATTTAAGGGGAAATGCTTTCAATTTTTCACCATTGAGGATAATGTTTGCTGTGGGTTTGTCATATATAGCTTTTATTATGTTGAGGTATGTTCCTTCTATTCCTGCTTTCTGGAGGGTTTTTTTATCATAAATGGATGTTGAATTCTGTTAAAGGTTTTCTCTGCACCTACTGAGATAATCATATAGTTTTTATTTTTCAGTTTGTTAATGTGGTATATTGCATTGACTGATTTGCAGATATTGAAGAATCCTTGCATCCCTGGGATAAAGCCCACTTCACCATGATGTATGATTTTTTTAATGTGTTGTTGGATTCTGATTACCAGAATTCTGTTAAGGATTTTTGCATCTATGTTCATCAGTGATATTGGCCTGTAGTTTTCCTTTTTGTAGTAGTGGTGCTTTTAAAAAAAGGAAACTATGAAAGAGAAAAGTGGAAAAACTAATTCACTGTTACATCAAATGTTAAAGGATGACTAATGACTATAGGGTCATACCTAATTTCCAACTCCAAGTTTTATACACCATATTATGATACATTCTATCAAAATAGATCCAAGTGATAGTTGAGGAAAGCCATATAGTCTTGGGCACATTTTAAAATCAAAACCAAGTGAAATATTCAAGCAATATATTTGGATAAAGAGATAATACAATTTATCAATCAACTACTGCTTCAGATTTATTAACATTCATGTTTATCTAATTCTTAATGACATTTTCAAAATAGTCATATCAGCTGAATGGTCTAAAATGGTTTCTAATTTTACAAAATTGTCTTTTCTAAATTAAAAAAAAATTAGCTAAGAATTTAGTCAAAACAAAATATGTAAAACACACTACTCAAGAGGCTACAAGCTGAAAACTAATAGGTTTAAAAAGATGTATTAATAAACGACAGTCCTTTTTTTCTTTTTAAGAAATATTTTTAATTTATTTGGCTCTACTGGGTCTTAGTTGTGGCATGTGGGATCAAGTTCCCTGACCAGGGACTGAACCCTGGCCCCCTGCATTAGGAGCCAGAGTCTTAGCCACTGGGCTACCATGGAAGTACCTGATCAAAGTACTACCCAATCAATGATATTTCTGATGGTTAGGAAAGAAAAATATCTGTTGTTTATTCTTGATATTTGAATATAATGTCATAACTGGCAACTGAATAGTTATTCATTATCCATGTTATGGGATAAAAGTTAGGAATAAAAAGGTGTATGTTGGTGAAGTAATATTTCGTAGCAGATTGAACTAACATTCACTATCATTTCTTCCATGCTTCTTCTTGCCTTGTATTCCCTGCCCTATTGAGTTTGGTCATGGCCATGCAGCAACTGCTGCATGTGAACAAAAGCTTTAAAATCCACTGTGGCCTGTGGCCTTCTTGCTTTCAATCATTAAAAGATATGGCCCTCAATCATTAGAATACGATGTCCAAGGTAATGGATACATTAGTGCAAATTTCTGAATGGAAAAAAATGCAGAGACACCTGTTCTCAAACCTAACTGAGCCCAGCATGAAAGGCCCAGTGAAGTCTAATAAGGCCAACATATGCTAACAAAACTCAAGGGAGTGCAACAGAGTAACAAGGTACCTTAAACCCTAAAGTAACATAAATAAGAAATGCATATTTGTTTTTTTTTTTTTTTTTAAGCCCTGAATAACAAGGGGCTGTTTGTTAAACCAAGCAACCCAGAGAAAACATGTAACAATAGCTGGACTAGGGCTTGTAGGGTCAATTCAGTCAGGCTGGTTCACGGATAATAAACAATTGTTACATTACAGGTCATCAAAATGGAAGAAAATCCAAAACTGATATGCTCATAAACAATTTTGTCAGGACACACTTAGATAACTACGAGAGAATTAATGAGTGACAGCACTCTGTCCCATACGTGTAATGGCCAAAGAGTAATCAATAAACTTGATGACAAAAAATTTGATAGAAAAAGAAAAATATAGTTCATGAGCTGAGCCTATATTTGTTCTTAACTGTGAATTGTAGATTAGGACACATGTAATATGCAAGACATACTGCTCTTAAGGAGTTAGAAACCAAGTTAACTTCATTTCTAAAGAAGGGTTGATACTTAAAGTCTAAAAGAGATGATGATCATCACTACAATTTTAGATACAATTTCTCAAGATTGATTATTCAAATATTCACAATTCCTAAAATTATTTATATTACAATAAGGCAGTGTTTATGAAAAAATGAATTATTGGCATCTTTTATTTTTAAACTATATGAAGTTATTACAACTTTAATCTCTTTTCTTACATTTTTATACATGCCATGCAGAGTGTCCAGAAACCATTCTAAATAAACAGCATTAGGAATCACAAACCCTGGGGAAAACAAACAAACAAACAAAAAGCAAGAAAACTACAATGATAATGAAAAGGTCAGTGTTTGGAAAGGCTGCTAAATAATAGGTGAATCAAACTTATCAACAGACTGTGCCCAAAATCACAATGCTAATCTCTTATCAGTGTGTAGCCTTCAAGACTTTTAAAGTTAGAGATGAATGCACTCTCAGCAAGCAGTAGAAGGCTTATCAGGTTATCTAAAATCCATCAGTGCCATGTAACAATAACCTTTATTTTGGTATTTACTTTTTAAATCTGTCCCACACTGCTTCCTGGCTTTGCATTTACTTATGAATCCAACAGAGACTGTATCCAAAGCTGACTGTTACAGATAATTCTGCTTAAATGGACAGCAAGAGACTGAGAGACTTTCAACTCCTATTATTGATACTGGCCCAAATACTGATGAACCTCTATTTCAAAAGAATATTAAGAAATGTATATGTCTAAAACAAACAAGTGGGAAAATCCAAACCCAATCACAGAATCACACAAACACAAAGTCATAGATTGACCTTATAATTCGGTGACTCACTCATCCATTCATTTACAAAATAATTAAGACAGCCTGCCTCTTGAGAAATCTGTATGCAGGTCCGGAAGCAACCGTTAGAACTGGACATGGAACAACACACTGGTTCCAAATAGGAAAAGGAGTACGTCAAGGCTGTGTATTGTCACCCTGCTTATTTAACTTCTATGCAGAGTACATCACGAGAAACACTGGGCTGGAAGAAGCCCAAGCTGGAATCAAGATTGCCAGGAGAAATATCCATAACCTCAGATATGCAAATGACACCACCCTTATGGCAGAAAGTGAAGAGGAACTAAAAAGCCTCTTGATGAAAGTGAAAGAGGAGAGGGAAAAAGTTGGCTTAAAGCTCAACATTCAGAAAACAAAGATCATGGCATCTGGTCCCATCACTTCATGGGAAATAGATGGGGAAACAGCGGAAACAGTGGCAGGCAGACTTTATTTTTTTGGGCTCCAAAATCACTGCAGATGGTCACTGCAGCCATGAAATTAAAAGATGCTTACTACTTGGAAGGAAAGTTATGACCAACCTAGACAGCATATTCAAAAGCAGAGACATTACTTTGCCAACAAAGGTCCGTCTAGTCAAGGCTATGGTTTTTCCTGTGGTCATGTATGGATGTGAGAGTTGGACTGTGAAGAAAGATGAGCACCAAAGAATGGATGCTTTTGAACTGTGGTGTTGGAGAAGACTCCTGAGAGTCCCTTGGACTACAAAGAGATCCAACCACTCCATTCTGAAGGAGATCAGCCCTGGGATTTCTTTGGAGGGAATGATGCTAAAGCTGAAATTCCAGGACTTTGGCCACCTCATGCAAAGAGCTGACTCATTGGAAAAGACTCTGATGCTGGGAGGGATTGGGGGCAGGAGGAGAAGGGGACGAGAGAGGATGAGATGGCTGGATGGCATCACTGACTCGATGGACTCGAGTCTGAGCGAATTCCGGGAGTTGGTGATGGACAGGGAGGCCTGGCGTGCTGCGATTCATGGGTTCGCAAAGAGTCGGACACGACTGAGCGACTGAACTGAACTGAACTGAGTACTAGTCATTGTATTAGATGAAAGGAATACAGAGGTTAAGAAGACAAACAAGTCCATGTTTCCATGCAATACCTTTCTAGTTTAAGAGACAGACACAAAAAGCAAACTAATTAACTGGCTGACAGTTGATAGCTATAAGATTCAGTAAACAAAGCATGATGACTTAGGAAGTGAGTATGCTTCCTAAAGACCAAAAAGTACTTTGATGTCTGGTCTCCAGTTCATCATGAAAGGAGTTTGGAAG
The DNA here is from genome assembly GCF_032452875.1 of Bos javanicus. Lineage (NCBI taxonomy): Eukaryota > Metazoa > Chordata > Mammalia > Artiodactyla > Bovidae > Bos > Bos javanicus. The sequence continues at coordinate 11,879,756 of NC_083897.1, forward strand.
TTATCACTCCATACTAACCAACAAATAAAAAACTGAAAAACTGAAAACCAACAACTCTTTTCAGATCTAAGAACATCATGATTTTTCAAGCAGACATCCATGAGCAGAAAAATAAATAAGAACCAGTACTAGGGTAGGAAAACTTAAACTACAGTTTGAAAATGGCTGGAGGTTCATTGTAAGCAAATATGAGAGTTGAAAACTCTATGAGCTGCCAGTCTTAGGGGGGCATTCCCACACTTTTGTGTTTTACTGCCAGATCAGATCAGATCAGATCAGTCGCTCAGTCGTGCCCGACTCTTTGTGAGGGACTCTCCTAAATTCTCACAGTTATGATGAGAGAAAAATTTCCTCATGATTCTGGCGGGCAGGGGAGAAAATACATTTTTTAAAACATACCAAAGCATTCTTTTCTCTTAACAAAGCCTACCCTCAAAAGAGAAACTATTTTAGTAGAGTCCAATCTCTTCGAGTTTTATCAAAGCCTAACTGTGACTTCCCTGGTGGTCCAGTGGTTTAGACTCCACACTTCCAATGTAGGCAGCACAGGTTCAATCCCTGGCCAGGGAAGTTCTGCTTGTTGTACAGTGTAGCTCCCCAAAAGAAACGGATATTAACAGCAACAACAAAAAGCATAACTGACCAGGGGGAAAGGAAATATCCAACTCCAGAATCTTGCTTTGCAAGGGGGGAAAGGGAAATAATGCCAGCCCCGTAATCCATTCCATTGAACTGCCTAAAGAGGTGGGAGAATGGAAGCACTTTTGAACTACACAGTCCAGGGGCACAAGCTTACTAAAAGACTGAGAGATAATCACAGGACTATAGAACACTTTCTTTCTCCCTGCACCTTACCAGCATTATTACTGAAAGTCCATTTACCACAATTTTTTAATATAAATTTATTTAATTGGAAGCTAATTACTTTACAATACTGTATTGGTTTCACCACACATTGATATGAATCCACCACAGGTGTACATGTGTTTCCCATCCTGAAACTCCCTCCCACCTCCCTCCCCATACCATCCCTCTGGGTCATCCCAGTGCACCAGCCCCAAGCATCCTGTATCATGCATCGAACCTGCACTGGTGATTCATTTCACATATGATAATATACATGTTTCAATGCCATTCTCCCAAATCATCCCACCTTCGCCATCTCCCACAGAGTCCAAAAGACTGTTTTATACATCTGTGTCTCTTTTGCTGTCACCAATACAGGGTTATTGTTACCCTCTTTCTAAATTCCATATATATGCAGTATTATACTGTATTGGTGTTTTTCTTTCTGGCTTACTTCACTCTGTATAATAGGCTCCAATTTCATCCACCTCATTAGAACTGATTCAAATGTATTCCTTTCAATGGCGGAGTAATAATCCATTGTGTATATGTACCACAGCTTTCTTATCCATTCATCTGCTGATGGACATCTAGGTTGCTTCCATGTCCTGGCTATTATAAACAGTGCTCTGATGAACACTGGGGTACATGTGTCTCTTTCAATTCTGGTTTTCTCAGTGTGTATGCCCAGAAGTAGGATTGCTGGGTCATATGGCAGTTGTATTTCCAATTTTTTAAGGAATCTCCACACTGTTCTCCAGAGTGGCTGTACTAGTTTGCATTCCCACCAACAGTGTAAGAGGGTTCCCTTTTCTCCACACCCTCTCCAGCATTTATTGCTTGTAGACTTTTGGACAGTAGCCATTCTGACTGGCGTGAAATGGTACCTCATAGTGGTTTTGATTGGCATTCCTCTGATAATGAGTGATGCTGGGCATCTTTTCATGTGTTTGTTAGCCATCTGTATGTCTTCTTTGGAGAAATGTCTGTTTAGTTCTTTCCCAATTTTTTTTTAATGTACTACATAATGTCCAGCTTTCTATAAACAACTACATACTAGAAGGCAAAAAACACAGTTTTAAGAAACAGAGCAAACATCAGGACCACAGACAAATATGAAAAGAATGTTGGAAATATCAGAGAAGCTATTTAAAATAACTATAATTAATATGCAAAGGTCTGTAATAGAAAAATTAGACAACACACAAGAGTAATTGAGTAATGTAAACAGAAAGATGGACATTCTAGGAAAGAATCAAATGCTAACATTATAACTAGAATGAACAATATCTTTGATACATTTATGATATTTATGGACACAGTTGTAAGAAGACTCTCAGAACCTTATGTCAACAGAATCTTAACAGAAAATCGAAAAGAAAATTGACTGAAAAATGGAACAGAATATCCAAGAACTGTAGGAAAACTACCAAAGTTAAAAGATATGGGTAATAGGAAAACCTGAAAGAAAAGAGAGAAAGGAACAGAAGAAATATTTGAAGACATAAGAAATATTTGAAGTAATAGTGCTGATAATTTTCCCAAATTAATGTCAGAAACCAAACCATAGATCCAGGATGCTAAAAGAACACCGAACAAGAGAACTGCTTAAATAAACTACATCTAAGCATATCCACAGAGTACATCATGAGAAACGCTGGGCTGGAAGAAGCACAAGCTGGAATCAAGATTGCTGGGAGAAACATCAATAACCTCAGATATGCAGATGACACCACCCATATGGCAGAAAGTGAAGAGGAACTAAAAAGCCTCTTGATGAAAGTGAGAGTGAAGATGTTGGCTTAAAGCTCAACATTCAAAAAACGAAGATCATGGCATCTGGTCCCATCACTTCATGGGAAATAGATGGGGAAACAATGAGAACAGTGTCAGACTTTATTTTTGGGGGGCTCCAAAATCACTGCAGATGGTGACTGCAGCCATGAAATTAAAAGATGCTTACTTACTACTTGGAAGGAAAGTTATGACCAACCTAGATAGCATGTTCAAAAGCAGAGACATTACTTTGCCAAAAAAGGTCTGTCTAGTCAAGGCTATGGTTTTTCCAGTGGTTCATGTATGGATGTGAGAGTTGGACTGTGAAGAAAGCTGAGCACTGAAGAATTAATGCTTTTGAACTGTGGTGTTGGAGAAGACTCCTGAGAGTCCCTTGGACTGCAAGGAGATCCAACCAGTCCATTCTGAAGGAGATCAGCCCTGAGATTTCTTTGGAAGGACTGATGCTAAAGCTGAAACTCCAGTACTTTGGCCACCTCATGCGAAGAGTTGACTCATTGGAAAAGACTCTGATGCTGGGAGGGATTGGGGGCAAGAGGAGAAGGGGACGACAGAGGATGAGATGGCTGGATGGCATCACTGACTCGATGGACGTGAGTCTGATAGAACTCTGGGAGTTGGTGATAGACAGGGAGGCCTGGTGTGCTGTGATTCATGGGGTCACAAAGAGTCAGACACGACTGAGCAACTGAACTGAACAGAACTGAGGCATATCCATGATATTCAAAACTTCAGAAAATCAATAATAAAATAAAACTCTTGAAAGAAAATAGGGTGGGAGTAGGAAAGAGTCCTTACCTAGAAGAACAAAGATAAGAATTATATCTCATTTCTCTTTGGGAATCATGCAAGCAAGAGAATGGAGTGGATATTTAAAGTTAAAAAAAAAGAAGGCAGAATGCTGTATCCTGCAAAATTATCTTTCATAGGTGAAGGAAGAATAAAGACATTCTCAGACAAGTAAATAATTAAGAAAATTCATTGCAGTACATTTGTTTCACAAGTGATGTTAAAAGAATTTTCTCAGAGAAAAAGAAAATAATGAGTCAGAAATTTAGATCTACATAAAGATAGAGCACTAGAGAAAGTGAAGATAAATAAACGATTTCATTTTTCTTATTCTTAGTTAATCTGAGACAACAGTGTTTTCAAGATAATAATAGGGGGGATTTCCTGGCAGTCCAATGGTTAGGACCCCACACTTCCACTGCAGGAGGCACAGGTTTGATCCCTGATTGAAGAACGGTGATCCTGCATGTTTCACGGCCAAAAAAAATAAAGCAATAGCAGCAACAAATTTAAATGAATTACCACAATAGTATAAGGGATGGAAGAACGAAATAAATATGGTACTTGCACTACCTATTAAGCAGTATATTTAAATTTTGAAATTGAATAGTCATAAATGTACATTTTAAATTTTGAACTATAAAAAAGTACTGTTAATATAAAAGAGATAAAATGGAATTGTTCAAAGTACTTAGTTAAAACCACAAAAGACAGAAACAGTAAAGATAAAATAAGAAAGAAAAGATCAACAATAGAAAACAGTAACATATGTTAAGAAATTAATCCAACTACATCCATAATCCCTTTAAATGTCAATGGTCTAATGCACCAATTAAAAAAGAGATTGTCAAAGTGGATTATAAAACAAGGCTCAACTCTGTTGTCTACAATAAACTCACTTTAAATACAGACACATACATTAAAAGTAAAAGGATGAAGAAAGATATATTGAATAGTAAGATACACTAATCAAAGGAAAGTTATAGTATCCATATTAATTTCAAAGAGAGTTTCTTCAAAGCAAAAGAAATTATCAAGAATAAAGAATGACATTACTTAATGTTAAAGGATCAATTCTTCAGGAAGACCGAACAATTTTTGATGTGTGTATCTACCTAAAAACAGCATCAGATGATATGAGGCAAAAACTGCTAGAACTGCAGGGAGAAATAGATGAAGTCACTCTTTTAATTGGAAACTTCAATACTTCTCTATCAGTAATATACAGGTCTACCAGACAGAAAAACAGTAAGAACATAGTTGAACTGAAGAGCAGTATGAGTTAACCAGATTTAATTAACATAGACTGTTTCATCAAATGACAGTAGAATGCACATCCTTCTCAAGATCACATGGAACATTCCCTATGGGTTCTGGGTTATAAAACATACCTTACCATATTTAAAGGCATAAAAGTCCTACAACATATACTCTCAGGCAAAAACTGGAATTAAATTCAAAATGAACCACAAAGATAGCTGGAGAATCTCAAAATACTTGGAAATTAACCAACACAATTTCAAGTAACACGTGGATCACAGAATAAGAGTAATGTAAAAATTTGACCTAGACAGCATAAAGCAGAGACGTTACTTTGCCAACAAAAGTCCGGCTAGTCAAGGCTATGGTTTTTCCAGTAGTCATGTATGGATGTGAAAGTTAGACTATAAAGAAAGCTGAGCGCCAAATGACTGATGCTTTTGAACTTGTTAGAGACTTTTGAGAGTCCCCTGGACTGCAGGGAGATCCAACCTGTCCATCCTAAAGGAGATCAGTCCTGAGTGTTCATTGGAAGGACTGATGTTGAAGCTGAAACTCCAATACTTTGGCCACCTGATGTGAAAAACTGACTCATTTAAAAAGACCCTGATGCTGGAAGAGATTGAAGGCAGGAGAAGAAAGGGACAACAGAGGATGACATGGTTGGATGGCATCACCGACTCAATGGACAAGAGTTTGGGTAAACTCCGGAGTTGGTGATGGACAGGGAGGCCTGGCGTGCTGCAGTCCATGGGGTCACAAAGAGTCGGACACAACTGAGTGAATGAACTTAGAAAAATGAAAACATAACTCATCAAAATTTGTGTGAGGCAATGCTTAGAGGGGAATTCATAGAATTGGCTGTATATATTACAAAACAAGAATGAGCTAAAAACCAGTAATCTAAGTTTCACCTTTAGGAAACTAGGCCAAGAAGAACAAATTATATCCAAAGTAAGGAGAAGAAAAGATGTAGTTCATAAATTAGTGAAATTTAAAACAGGGAGTCCATAGAGAAAATAAAACCAAGAGTTGACTCTCTGGAAAGATCAATGAAATTCATTCAACTCAGCCAGATTAACTAAAAAAATAGAAGTACTATCTGAAATGAAAGGGGAGACTTCACTAAAAACTGCATGGGCATTTAAAAGACATACAGGAATACGATCAATAATGCTATGGCCACAAATTTGATAACCTAGTTAAACAGACCAATTCCTTTAAAGATAGAATCTATACTGGCAAAGACTGAAGTCAGAAGAAGAAGGGGACAACAGAGGATGAGATGGTTGGATGGCATCATCAACTCAATGGACATGAATTTGAGCAAATTCCAGGAGATACTGAAGGACAGGGAAGCCTGGCTACCTGCAGTTAATGTGGTCACAAAGAGATACAACTTAGACACTGAACAACCAGAAAAGCTCACAAAAGAACTGCACAATATGAATTGACCTGTATCTATTTAAAACTTCAATTAGTAAACAATAACCTTCCAAAACAAAACATCAGAGCTAGATGGGTTCACTGTTGAATTCTACCCAATATTTAAGGTGGAAATTCTAATACTCAGCAGTTTCTTCCAAAAGACAGAAGAGGGGCTACTTCCTAACTCATGTTATGAAAGCACCATTACCTTAATATCAAAACCACAGAAGACAATACAAGAAAAGAAAAGTACATAGCAATAACTCTCATAAACACAGATGGAAACAAAAAAAAGAACCTCAACAAAATATTGGCATATCAAGCACAACAATATATAAAAAATAGTTACATGTTATGATGAAGTTGAATTCATTACATTTGTGTAAGGCTGGCTTAACAAAGGTAAATTAATGTAATATTTCACAGTAACAAGCACATGGTTACATAAAAAAAATTTAAAAAAATCATGACAAAGTCCAATGTATAAACTAGAAATAAAGGGGAACTTTCCCAACATGACGAAGAGTATCTCAAAACAACAATGAACATCTCAATATGCCAACATCCACTAACAGTTAATATATTGAATGGTGAGAAAATTGAAACAAAAACAAGGCAAGGATGTCCTCATTTACCATTTTCAATATTGTCTAAGAAGATCTAGCTAATGCAGTTAGAAAAGGAAATAAAAGGTATATGGGAAGGAAGAAGCAAAACTTGTCTTTGTTCACAGTTGACATGACCGCCTATGTAGGAAATCTAGAAGAATTGATGAAAAACTAGAACTAAAAACAATTAATGTAATTTAGGGATAGAAGGTTGATATACAGAGGTCAGTCATTATCCTAAATACCAGCAGTAAACAAGTGGCACCTGAAATTAAAAACATAGGTCAGTCATTATCCTAAATACCAGCAGTAAACAAGTGGCATCTGAAATTAAAAACATAATAACACACGAAATCATCATTCTCCAAAATGAAATACTTGGTTATAAATGCAACAAAATAAATGTAAGATCAATATGTGAATGGCAAGAACAAAATGAAAAACGAATTGAGAGATATTCTATGTTCATGACTAGGAAGACACAGTATTTTCAAGATGTCTTTCAAATTTTATCTATACATTCCATGAAATCCCAATCAAAATCCAAGGAAATAATTTTTTGGCTATTGACAAATTTATTTTAAAATTTAAATGTAAAGACAAAAAGAAACAGAAAAGCCAACAAAATCTTGAAGAAAAACAAATGAGAGTATTAAAACTATACAACTTCAATACTTAAGTATGAAGTTATAATAATAAAGACAGAGTGGCACTGGTAAAAGAAGAGACAAAATATATCAATGGAATAGAAAAGAGTGCCCAGAAGTAGACTCTTAAAAATATGGTCAACTTACATTTGAAAAAGGAACAAAGGAAATGATAGAGGAAAGGTAGTCTTTTCAACAAATGTTGCTGAAACAACTGGATATCCACCTGCAAAATCATGAATCTAGACTCAGACATTACACCTTTTACAAAAATAACTAATAATTACTCACAGATCTAAAATGCAAAAAGTATAAGACTTCTAGAAAATAACGAAAAAGTCTTGGTAACAGTGGAATTGGTTATAAATATTTAGATACCACACCAAAGACGCAATCCAGGAAATAAAGTATTCAAAAATGACTTTCATTTAAAAATGGGCTAAAAAAAAGATACACAACATCACAAGTTATTAGAGACATGTACATAGAACCCACGACATATCAACTCATACCAGTCAGAATGGCCATCATAAAAAAAATCTACAAACAATAAATGCTGGAGAGGGTGTGGAGAAAAGGGAACCCTCCTGTACTGTTGGTGGGAATGTAAACTGGTACGGCCAATATGGAGAACAGTACAGAGGTTCCTTACAAAACTAAAAACAGAACTATCATATGACCAAGCAATCCCACTCCTAAGCATGCACTGTGCTATGCGTAGTCACTCAGACATGAACGACTCTCTGCAACCCCATGGACTATATATATAGCCCACCAGGCTCCCCTGTCCATGTGGATTCGCCAGGCAAGAATACTGGAGTGGGTTGCCATGCCCTCCTCACTCCAAGGCATATATCCAAAGAAAATCATAATTCAAAAAGATAAATGCACCCAAGCTTACTGCAGCACTATTTACAATAACCAGGACACGGCAGCAACCTAGATTTCCATCAGCAGAGGAATGGATAAAAAGTATGTGGTATATATACACAATGGAATATTACTTAGCCATTAAAAAGTATGGAATAATGCCATTTTACAGCAACATGGATGGACCTAGAGATTCTCATACTGAGTGAAGTAAGTCAGACACAGAAAGACAAATGTCATATGCTATTGCTTATATATGGAATCCTAAAAAAAATGGTATAAATAAACTTATTTACAAAACAGAAGTAGAGTCACACAAGTAACTTATGGTCACAAGAGGATAAAGGAGGGGAGGGAAAAATTGGGATAGTCGGGCATATATATGTACTATCATATATAAAACAAATAACTAATAAGAACCCGTTGTATAGCACAGAGAACTTTTCTCAATACTCTGTAATGGCCTATACAAATGGGAAAATAATATTTTTTAAAAAGTGGATATATGTATATGTTATAACTGATTCACTTGCTTTACACCTGAAATTAACACATTGTAAATATACTATATGTATATGTATATAACTGATGCACTTGCTTTACACCTGAAATTAACACACTGTAAATATACTATACTCCAATAATTTTTAATAGGCTAAAAATATGAACAGGCAGCTAACCAAAGAAGATAGGTGACAAATAAGCATGTAAAAAGATGTTCATAATCACATGTAATTAGAGAAATGAAAATTAAGGCAACAATGTGAAATCACTAAGACTTATATAAGAATGGCGAAAATTTAAGACACTGGTAACACCAAATGCCGGGGATGACATGGAGAGAAAGGAAGTCATTCATTCCTAATATGAATGCAAAATCCTATACCTACTGTGAAAGACAATATGGCAGTTTCTTATAAAACTAAATGTACTGTTACTATGTGATCCAACAATCATACTTCTTGATAATACTCAGTTCAGTTCAGTCGCTCAGTTGTGTCTGATCTTTGTGACCCTATGGACTGCAACACGCCAGGCCTCCCTATCCATCACTAACTGTATGAGTTTACACAAACTCATGTCCATTGAATCGGTGACGCCATCCAACCATGTCATCCTCTGTTGTCCCTTTCTCCTCCTGCCTTCAATCTTTCCCAGCATCAGGGTCTTTTCAAATGAGTCAGCTCTTCACATCAGGTGGAGTTTCAGCTTCAACATCAGTCCTTCCAATGAACATTCAGGACTGATTTCCTTTAGATGGACTGGTTAGATTTCCTTTCAGGTCAAGAGTCTTCTCCAACACCAAAGTTCAAAAGCATCAATTCTTTGGTACTCGGCTTTCTTTATAGAAACTCTCACATCCATACATGACTACTGGAAAAACCACACCATTGACTAGACGGACCTTTGTTGGCAAAGTAATGTCTCTGCTTTTTAACATGCTGTCTACATTGGGGATAACTTTTCTTTTCTTTTTTTAATTTTATTTTTAAACTTTACATAATTGTATTTGTTTTGCCAAATATCAAAATGAATCCACCACAGGTATACATGTGTTCCCCATCCTGAACCCTCCTCCCTCCTCCCTCCCCATACCATCCCTCTGGATCATCCCAGTGCTCTAGCCCCAAGCATCCAGTATCGTGTATCGAACCTGGACTGGCATCTCGTTTCATACATGATATTTTACATGTTTCAATGCCATTCTCCCAAATCTCCCCACCCTCTCCCTCTCCCACAGAGTCCATAAGACTGTTCTATACATCAGTGTCTCTTTTGCTGTCTCGTACACCAGGTTATTGTTACCATCTTTCTAAATTCCATATATATGCGTTAGTATACTGTATTTATGTTTTTCCTTCTGGCTTACTTCACTCTGTATAATAGGCTCATTTCATCCACCTCATTAGAACTGACTCAAATGTATTCTTTTTAATGGCTGAGTAATACTCCATTGTGTATATGTACCAGTGCTTTCTTATCCATTCATCTGCTGATGGACATCTAGGTTGCTTCCATGTCTTGGCTATTATAAACAGTGCTGCGATGAACATTGGGGTACACGTGTCTCTTTCCCTTCTGGTTTCCTCAGTGTGTATGCCCAGCAGTGGGGTTGCTGGATCATAAGGCAGTTCTATTTCCAGTTTTTTAAGGAATCTCCACACTGTTCTCCATAGTGGCTGTACTAGTTTGCATTCCCACCAACAGTGTAAGAGGGTTCCCTTTTCTCCACACCCTCTCCAGCATTTATTATTTGTAGACTTTTGGATCGCAGCCATTCTGACTGCTGTGAAATGGTACCTCATAGTGGTCTTGATTTGCATTTCTCTAATAATGAGTGATGTTGAGCATCTTTTCATGTGTTTGTTAGCCATCTGTATGTCTTCTTTGGAGAAATGTCTATTTAGTTCTTTGGCCCATTTTTTGATTGGGTCATTTATTTTTCTGAAGTTGAGCAGCAGGAGTTGCTTGTATATTTTTGAGATTAGTTGTTTGTCAGTTGCTTCATTTGCTATTATTTTCTCCCATTCTGAAGGTTGTCTTTTCATCTTGCTAATAGTTTCCTTTGATGTACAGAAGCTTTTAAGGTTAATTAGGTCCCATTTGTTTATTTTTGCTTTCATTTCCAATATTCTGGGAGGTGGGTCCTAGAGGATCCTGCTGTGATGTATGTCGGAGAGTGTTTTGCCTATGTTCTCCTCTAGGAGTTTTATAGTTTCTGGTCTTACGTTTAGATCTTTAATCCATTTTGAGTTTATTTTTGTGTATGGTGTTAGAAAGTGTTCCAGTTTCATTCTTTTACAAGTGGTTGACCAGATTTCCCAGCACCACTTGTTAAAGAGATTGTCTTTAATCCATTGTATATTCTTGCCTCCTTTGTCAAAGATAAGGTGTCCACATGTGCGTGGATTTATCTCTGGGCTTTCTATTTTGTTCCATTGATCTATATTTCTGTCTTTGTGCCAGTACCATACTGTCTTGATAACTGTGGCTTTGTAGTAGAGCCTGAAGTCAGGTAGGTTGATTCCTCCAGTTCCATTCTTCTTTCTCAAGATCGCTTTGGCTATTCGAGGTTTTTTGTATTTCCATACAAATTGTGAAATTATCTGTGAAGAATACTGTTGGTAGCTTGATAGGGATTGCATTGAATCTATAAATTGCTTTGGGTAGTATACTCATTTTCACTATATTGATTCTTCCAATCCATGAACATGGTATATTTCTCCATCTATTAGTGTCCTCCTTTGATTTCTTTCACCAGTGTTTTATAGTTTTCTATATATAGGTCTTTAGTTTCTTTAGGTAGATATACTCTGAAGTATTTTATTCTTTCCGTTGCGATGGTGAATGGAATTGTTTCCTTAATTTCTCTTTCTGTTTTCTCATTATTAGTGTATAGGAATGCAAGGGATTTCTGTGTGTTGATTTTATATCCTGCAACTTTACTATAGTCATTGATTATTTCTAGTAATTTTCTGGTGGAGTCTTTAGGGTTTTCTATGTAGAGGATCATGTCATCTGCAAACAGTGAGAGTTTTACTTCTTCTTTTCCAGTTTGGATTCCTTTTATTTCTTTTTCCGCTCTGATTGCTTTGGCCAAAACTTCCAAAACTATGTTGAATAGTAATGGTGAAAGTGGGCACCCTTGTCTTGTTCCTGACTTTAGAGGAAATGCTTTCAATTTTTCACCATTGAGGATAATGTTTGTTGTGGGTTTGTCATATATGGCTTTTATTATGTTGAGATATGTTCCTTCTATTCCTGCTTTCTGGAGAGTTTTTATCATAAGCGGGTGTTGAATTTTGTCAAAGGCTCTCTCTGCATCTATTGGTGATAACTTTTCTTCCAAGGAACAAGCCTCTTTTTATTTCATGGCTGCAGTCACCATCTGCAGTGATTTTAGAGCCCCACAAATAAAGTCTGCCACTGTTTCCACTGTTTCTGCATCTATTTGTCATGAAGTGATGGGGCCAGATGCCATGATCTTCGTTTTCTGAGTGTTGAGCTTTAAGCCAACTTTTCCACTCTCCACTTTCACTTTCATCAAGAGGCTTTTTAGTTCCTCTTTACTTTCTGCCATAAGGGTGGTGTCATCTGCATATCTGAGGTGATTGAGATTTCTCCCAGCAATCTTGATTCCAGCTTGTGCTTCTTCCAGCCCAGCGTTTCTCATGATGTTCTCTGCATATAAATTAAATAAGCAGGGTGACAGTACACAGCCTTGATACTTTTTCCTATTTGGAACCAGTCTGTTGTTCCATATCCAGTTCAAACTTTTGCCTCCTGATCCACATATAAGTTTCTCAAGAGGGATGTCAGGTGGTCTGGTATTCCATCTCTTTCAGAATTTTCCACAGTTTATTGTGATCCACCCAGTCAAAGGCTTTGGCATAGTCGATAAAGCAGAAATAGATGTTTTTCTGGAACTCTCTTGCTTTTTCAATGATCCAGCAGATGTTGGTAATTTGATCTCTGGTTCCTCTGCCTTTTCTAAAACAAACTTGAACATCTGGAAGTTCATGGTTCTTGCGTTGAGAACCCCATGAACAGTATGAAAAGGAAAAATGACAGAATAGTGAAAGAGGAACTCCCCAGGTCAGTAGGCGCCCAATATGCTACGAGATCAGTGGAGAAATAACTCCAGAAAGAATGAAGGGATGGAGCCATAGCAAAAACAACACTCAGTTGTGGATGGGACTGGTGACAGAAGCAAGGTCCAATGCTGTAAAGAGCAATATTGCACAGGAACCTGGAACATTAGGTCCATGAATCAAGGCAAATTGGAAGTGGTCAAACAGGAGATGGCAAGAGTAAAAGTCAACATTCTAGGAATCAGCAAACTAAAATGGAGTGGAATGGGTGAATTTAACTCAGATGACCATTATATCTACTACTGCGGGCAGGAATCCCTTAGAAGAAATGGAGTAGCCATCATGGTCAACAAAAGAGTCTGAAATGCAGTACTTGGATGCAACCTCAAAAACGACAGAATGATCTCTGTTCATTTCCAAGGCAAACCATTCAATATCACAATAATCCAAGTCTATGCCCCAACCAGTAACACTGAAGAAGCTGAAGTTGAATGGTTCCATGAAGACCTACAAGACCTTTTAGAACTAACACCCAAAAAAGATGTCCTTTTCATTACAGGGGACTGGAATGCAAAAGTAGGAAATCAAGAAACACCTGGAGTAACAGGCACATTTGGCCTTGGAGTACGGAATGAAGCAGGGCAAAAGCTAATAGAGTTTTGCCAAGAGAACGCACTGGTTATAGCAAACACCCTCTTTCAACAACACAAGAGAAGACTCTCACCAGACATCAAGATCAACTCTGTCCAAATTCAATTGGAAAAAAAGTATTGAATAACTTAAGCCCCAGGGTATTGTATTGTTGAAAACAATAGGGCAAACCACTGGTAATTACTGAAACTCGATTACTCCCAAATGAAACAGACCACTGAACAGAGGATACCAGGGACAAAGAGGCAGAGAGCCATACTAAAACAACGGTGCATCTCAGTGTGATTATGTGGGTATCTCTCATGCTTGGGGGAAATAGACATCATTTAAATGGTCCTCCAAGTCATTAGGTAAATAATAAAACAGAAAAAAAAACAAATTCTGGAAAGGAGTGGAGGGGAATTTTTATCCACAGTTGCTATATTATCTAAAAAACCCAGTTTGCAATAAATTATGAGACAGGCAAAGAAAAAAGAAATAATGACTCAACAGAAACTGCCTGAAACAGTTATTTTAATAAATACTTCAAAGTAGCTAATTTAAATATATGCAAATAATTAAAGGAAATCATGCTTAAAAGATGTAAAGACAGTTTGGATAACGATGTTTCATCAGAGACTTACCAATTAAGAGATGGATATTATAACAAAGGAACCAAATGGAAATCATGGAGTTGGAAATTATAAGAATGAAATAAAAAATTAACTAAAAGGGCTCAATAGTAGAATCTGATTGCAAAAGAAAAATCAACAAATATAGATTGATAGCCATTATACTATCTAAAGAAGAGAGACCACAGGATGAAGAAAAATGAACAGAATATCAGATAAATGAGGCAATAATGAAAGAGAATAAATGTCCATTTCTTCTCTATTCTTAACTCATGTAATAAACAAAATGTATACAACAATATATAATTATACTGTTGGACCTATAGCACATAGAAATGCAATATAAGTGACAATACAGCACAGGAGTAAATGAAGGCAAAGATGCAATGAGTAAGGAAATGATAATAAATGTTAACTTAAATACACAGGAAGCAATAGAGAGAATCCAAAATGGTAAATAGTAAGTTAAATATAACAAGTCTTATAAATGTGTATCTCCTCTCCTTTATCATTTTAACAGACATGCAATTTTCAAAAGTAATAATATCCCAATATACATCTAGGTTTGTAACATATATAGATGTAATTTGTATAAAAATAAGCACAAAAAGGGGGAAAATGGAATGGAGCTAAATAAGAATGACTTTCTATATCTCACTGAAATTAAGTTAGTATAAACCTAAAGTAGATTTCAGAATTTAAAATGCATATGGCACAATGTAAAGCAACTATTTAAAAAATCCTCAGAAATATAGGAAAAGTTCTTTAATGGAATCAAAATCTTGAGTTAGAGAATATTCACTTAATGCAAGAAAAGTACTGAAGGAGGAATATAAGAACAAAAAGGACTTGAGATATAAAAAGAACAATTAAACGGTAAACATAAATTCAGCTTATAAAGAACAAGATTAAATGAGAATAGATTGAAAGTGAAAGTCACTCAGTAGTGTCCGACTCTGTGAATATAGATTAAATGAGGCAAAAAAGATGGAGATTGTTAAACTATATTAAAAATTAAAAAAACAGATTCAACTATATGACACTACTTAGACATTTTATCAAGACATATTGTATCCAAAGATAAAATTGAGTTGGAAATAAAAAGGTGGAAAAATATGTATCCTGCAAAGAGAAACTATAAGAAAGCTGGAATGGCTAAACTAATTATAAGTTAAAATAGATTTAAGAAACAAAATTATTATAGGAAATGAAAAAAAATTTATAATGAAAAAAGTGTCAATACATTAGAAAGTTATAATGATTATAAAAATATACATACTGAACAGTAGGGCACCAGAATACATAAAACAAAGGTTGACAATTGTGGGGAAAATAGACTGTTCAATAAAAGAGACCACTCCACTTTCAATAATGGATTAAAGAACGAGGCAGAAGATCAGTACAGATATAGAAGACTTGAACAATCAAGAAACAGAACTAGACTTAACATGCACCTGATGAGCACTCTACTCAACAACAGCAGAACATTCCTCTCAAGTGCACATAGAACATTCTCTAGGGTAGATCATATGCTAAACCATGAAACAAGCCACAGCAGAGTTAAACTGAAAATTAATAATACAAAGAGATTTGAGAAATTCATACATTTGTGGAAGCAAACATTCTACTCAATAACCAACAGGACAAAAAAGAAACCATAATAAAAATTATAAAATGCTTTGAGATGAAGCAAAACAAATCACAACAAACCAAACCTTAAAGGATGCAGTTAACATAGTGCTCAAAGGTATATTTAGAGCTGTACTATATTAAAAACGAAGCAAGATCTTAACAACGTAATCGGTCATCCTCAGACATGTGAAGAGGAAGAGTGAGCTATACTCATAACAAGCAAAGGTAGAAAATAATAAGGATTAAAGTAGAAATTAAAGAAATAGATACCAGAGAAACAGTAGAGAAAACTAATGAAACCAAATGTTCGTTATTTGAAAGGACAAAAAAGATTTACAAACCTGCAGTTTGATCAAGAAACAAAGATAAAGACTCACAACTAAAACCATATATGAAAGAGAAGACAAAATAATGACTTAATAAAAATAAAGATTATGAATTAACACTATGAATAACTGCATGCAACCAAATTTCACCAATGAGGTGAAATGGGAACATTCTTCAGTTCAGTCAGTTTAGTTGCTCAGTCATGTCCAACTCTTTGCAACCCCATGGACTACAGCACACCTTCGATCTTTCCCAGCATCAGGGTCTTTTCCAATGAGTCAGTTCTTTGCATCAGGTGGCTTAAGTACTGGAGTTTCAGTTTCAGCATCCTTCTTAGAGAGGTATAAACTATGAATACTGACTTAAGAAAAACCAGAAAATCAGAATAAAATATAATGAGTAATGAGAATGATTTAGTAAAACTATTTTTTAATATGAATTCAGGCAGTACATCTTCTTCTCTGAATCAAGCTGAAAGTAATTTTATGTTTTTCTAATTTTCACTTGTCACTTTCTTCATTTGGTTTGCAGAAAGTTTTATTTTTAAAAATGTAGCTAAAGTCAGGTAGGTTGATTCCTCCAGTTCCATTCTTCTTTCTCAAGATCGCTTTGGCTATTTGAGGTTTTTTGTATTTCCATACAAATTGTGAAATTATTTGTTCTAGCTCTGTGAAGAATACTGTTGGTAGCTTGATAGGGAATGCGTTGAATCTACAAATTGCTTTGGGTAGTATACTCATTTTCACTATATTGATTCTTCTAATCCATGAACATGGTATATTTCTCCATCTATTAGTGTCCTCTTTGATTTCTTTCACCAGTGTTTTAGTTTTCTATATATAGGTCTTTAGTTTCTTTAGGTAGATATATTCTGAAGTATTTTATTCTTTCCGTTGCAATGGTGAATGGAATTGTTTCCTTAATTTCTCTTTCTGTTTTCTCATTATTAGTGTATAGGAATGCAAGGGATTTCTGTGTGTTGATTTTATATCCTGCAACTTTACTATAGTCATTGATTATTTCTAGTAATTTTCTGGTGGAGTCTTTAGGGTTTTCTATGTAGAGGATCATGTCATCTGCAAACAGTGAGAGTTTTACTTCTTCTTTTCCAGTTTGGATTCCTTTTATTTCTTTTTCTGCTCTGATTGCTGTGGCCAAAACTTCCAAAACTATGTTGAATAGTAATGGTGAAAGTGGGCACCCTTGTCTTGTTCCTGACTTTAGAGGAAATGCTTTCAATTTTTCACCATTGAGGATAATGTTTGCTGTGGGTTTGTCATATATACCTTTTATTATGTTGAGATATGTTCCTTCTATTCCTGCTTTCTGGAGAGTTTTTATCATAAATGGATGTTGAATTTTGTCAAAGGCTTTCTCTGCATCTATTGAGATAATCATATGGTTTTTATTTTTCAATTTGTTAATGTGGTGTATTACATTGATTGATTTGCAGATATTGAAGAATCCTTGCATCCCTGGGATAAAGCCCACTTGATCATGGTGTATGATCTTTTTAATGTGTTGTTGGATTCTGATTGCTAGAATTTTGTTAAGGATTTTTGCATCTATGTTCATCAGTGATATTGGCCTGTAGTTTTCTTTTTTTGTGGGATCATTGTCAGGTTTTGGTATTAGGGTGATGGTGGCCTCATAGAATGAGTTTGGAAGTTTACCTTCCTCTGCAATTTTCTGGAAGAGTTTGAGCAGGATAGGTGTTAGCTCTTCTCTAAATTTTTGGTAGAATTCAGCTGTGAAGCCGTCTGGACCGGGGCTTTTGTTTGCTGGAAGATTTTTGATTACAGTTTCAATTTCCATGCTTGTGATGGGTCTGTTAAATTTTCTATTTCTTCCTGGTCCAGTTTTGGAAAGTTGTACTTTTCTAAGAATTTGTCCATTTCTTCCACGTTGTCCATTTTATTGGCATATAATTGTTGATAGTAGTCTCTTATGATCCTTTGTATTTCTGTGTTGTCTGTTGTGATCTCTCCATTTTTGTTTCTAATTTTGTTGATTTGATTTTTCTCCCTTTGTTTCTTGATGAGTTTGGCTAATGGTTTGTCAATTTTATTTATCCTTTCAAAGAACCAGCTTTTGGTTTTGTTGATTTTGCTATGGTCTCTTTTGTTTCTTTTGCATTTATTTCTGCTCTAATTTTTAAGATTTCTTTCCTTCTACTAACCCTGGGGTTCTTCATTTCTTCCTTTTCTAGTTGCTTTACGTGTAGAGTTAGGTTATTTATTTGACTTTTTTCTTGTTTCTTGAGGTGTGCCTGTATTGCTATGAACTTTCCCCTTAGGACTGCTTTTACCGTCAAGACAGTATGGTACTGGCACAAAGACAGAAATATTGATCAATGGAATAAAATAGAAAGCCCAGAGATAAATCCACGCACATATGGACACCTTATCTTTGACAAAGGAGGCAAGAATATACAATGGATTAAAGACAATCTCTTTAACAAGTGGTGCTGGGAAATCTGGTCAACCACTTGTAAAAGAATGAAACTGGAACACTTTCTAACACCATACACAAAAATAAACTCAAAATGGATTAAAGATCTAAACTTAAGACCAGAAACTATAAAACTCCTAGAGGAGAACATAGGCAAAACACTCTCCGACATACATCACAGCAGGATCCTCTAGGACCCACCTCCCAGAATATTGGAAATGAAAGCAAAAATAAACAAATGGGACCTAATTAACCTTAAAAGCTTCTGCACATCAAAGGAAACTATTAGCAAGGTGAAAAGACAGCCTTCAGAATGAGAGAAAATAATAGCAAATGAAGCAACTGACAAACAACTAATCTCAAAAATATACAAGCAACTCCTACAGCTCAACTCCAGAAAAATAAACGACCCAATCAAAAAATGGGCCAAAGAACTAAATAGACATTTCTCCAAAGAAGACATACAGATGGCTAACAAACACATGAAAAGATGCTCAACATCACTCATTATCAGAGAAATGCAAATCAAGACCACTATGAGGTACCATTTCATGCTAGTCAGAATGGCTGCTGTCCAAAAGTCTACAAGCAATAAATGCTGGAGAGGGTATGGAGAGAAGGGAACCCTCTTACACTGTTGGTGGGAATGCAAACTAGTACAGCCACTATGGAGAACAGTGTGGAGATTCCTTAAAAAACTGGAAACAGAACTGCCTTATGATCCAGCAATCCCACTGCTGGGCATACACACTGAGGAAACCAGAAGGGAAAGAGACACGTGTACCCCAATGTTCATCGCAGCACTGATTATAATAGCCA
Organism: Bos javanicus; assembly: GCF_032452875.1. Classification (NCBI taxonomy): domain Eukaryota; kingdom Metazoa; phylum Chordata; class Mammalia; order Artiodactyla; family Bovidae; genus Bos; species Bos javanicus. Next base: position 11,899,084 of record NC_083897.1, read on the forward strand.
GGACATGGAAGCAACCTAGAAGTCCATCAGCAGATGAATGGATAAGAAAGCAGTGGTACATATACACAATGGAGTATTACTCAGCCATGAAAAAGAATACATTTGATATTTCACGTTTCAATGCCATTCTCCCAAATCTTCCCACCCTCTCCCTCTCCCACAGAGTCCATAAGACTGTTCTATACATCAGTGTCTCTTTTGCTGTCTCGGACACCGGGTTATTGTTACTATCTTTCTAAATTCCATATATATGCGTTAGTATACTGTATTGGTGTTTTTCCTTCTGGCTTACTTCACTCTGTATAAAAGGCTCCAGTTTCATCCACCTCATTAGAACTGATTCAAATGTATTCTTTTTAATGGCTACGTAATACTCCATTGTGTATATGTACCATAGCTTTCTTATCCATTCATCTGTAAGAAACGAGTTGCCAGTCCAGGTTCGATGCACAATACTGGATGCTTGGGGCTACTGCACTGGGACGACCCAGAGGGATGATATGGGGAGGGAGGAGGGAGGAGGGTTCAGGATGGGGAACACATGTATACCTGTGGTGGATTCATTTTGATATTTGGCAAAACTAATACAATTATGTAAAGTTTAAAAATAAAAAAAAGAATACATTTGAATCAGTTCTAATGAGGTGGATGAAACTGGAGCTTATTATACAGAGTGAAGTAAGCCAGAAAGAAAAACACCAATACAGTATATTAATGCATAAATATGGAATTTAGAAAGATGCTAACAATAACCCCGTGTACGAGACAGCAAAAGAGACACTGATGTATAGAACAGTCTTATGGAAACTCTATTGCAGAGGGAGAGGGTGGGAAGATTTGGGAAAATAGCATTGCAACATGTATAATATCATGTATGAAACGAGTTGCCAGTCCAGGTTCGATGCATGATACTGGATGCTTGGGGCTAGTGCACTGGGATGACCCAGAGGGATGGTATGGGGAGGGAGGAGGGAGGAGGGTTCAGGATGGGGAACACATGTATACCTGTGGCGGATTCATTTTGATATTTGGCAAAACTAAAACAATTTGTAAAGTTTAAAAATAAAATTAAAAAAAAAAAAGAAAAAGAAAAATCCGTAAGATCTGTATCTACTAAAATGCACAATAGAAAAATCTTTTTCTTAGCCCAATGTATGAATGCAATTTATATGCAATCATTTTCCTGTGGAGACTGGCTGCATTGTTTATTTGCAAACAATAGTGATGTGTATTCATCCCTTTCATCTGTGTTTTATTCATCTTTGTTTCTCTAAGTTAATACTGAACTGCCAATAAATATATTCAAGAAAACTGAAGTAATCTGTTTGCTGTCTATATATGTATGTTACTGAAATGTTAGAATAATGATATTCTCTCAGTTCTAACTTGTATACATTGTAGACTCTTTGTAGCTGAAAAGGCTTAAAATACTGATGAATGAAACATGTCTATTCATATAGCTTAAGGGAGACAATCTAATATTATTGTCCAGTTGCATAATGGCCTTTACCCTTTGGAGCTACATAGGTTGGTCAGTTACAATTCATTCATTCTTCTCAGGTAACGATATTTTAGAGTTATAAAAATAACTGTAAAACTTCTGTGACCCAGTAATTATATAATTAAATATTTAAAAGAAAGGAGTTATCCACATCTACTTGTGCCTATGACAGTCTATTAAACTCTTTTAATTTAAGGTTAAATCTTTAATAATCACAATCACATCAAATTTGTTCTCTAAATATAATTTAAGCATTCCAACAAGTCATAAGACCTTCATATTTTTTACAAAGCAAGTTCAACCAACATAATAATTTAGTGATATAAGCAACCGAAATAGTGATTTCAGTTTCCTCTTAGAATTATTTAATTGATTGAGAAATATACAGAGAAAAGCAAGCTATATAGCTTCATTTTTCTTGTGTGCTTTTCACATTTAGGACTCTAATATGGTAACTAAAAACATCGAGTAAATTTAGCAAACCATCACAAGTGGCATATTGATAAAAAGACACTGTCCTTGTTCATACAACACCTACAAATAGGCAATATGTTTGTTAATTCACTGACCTTAAAGAGGAGGTAAGAAAATATAATAATATTTGGATCACTTAGAGTGCAGAGTATAAGGTAAAAGTTTTTTTACTCCGTATCATTCTATATGTGATTCAGGTCTATATAAATGATCAAATAACCAATTTTATTTTACAGTTAAAGTGGTAACTGTACATCTTCTTAAAAGTGCTTTTTTTTCAGCAGCATGCAAAAAAGCATTACTTTATTTAACCTGCCAAAATCTGAGATTTACACTTCATTTCATTGATTTTTTTCAACCTTTGGAATCAGAATAGAGAGGTTTAGTTGATTTCTAAGCTGCCTTCTTTTGTGAAGGCCTTTCTAACAAAGAAACCAAAAGTTTACAAAGATAACAGATGTAGCTAAGTGCCTTTTGTCCTGACATGCTAAAGTTTTCTCTTCTGATTGCCTGGAAGCTGAAGACTTCAATAAAAAACAAACAACTGTTCTCATTTGATTTTGATTATAAATCTATAAACAGTAAATTATTCTATTCATTTCTCATTTATTATGATCAGTAAATTATCCTAACAACAATTACAATTCTATTTATTTTTCATTTGAGAATGATTAGGAGTGAGTGGCTATTTAAGAGCCTTTGGAAGGTGTCAAAAATGGAACTTATATAATTTTACTGTGTTTATTCTCATCTGCAATTACCTTAGGTATATCTGCTCTTATACACACATACACATATTATATATCTGCTGGAGTTATCACTTCAGTGAGTATTGGCCCAATAGTCCTCATATAACAACAACAACAAAAAATACCCTCATAAACAATCCATTTTAGGTTATTGTTGAACTAAGTATCAAGGAATGATCTCCAGTGGTTATTAGGTAGTTATGTGTCCAGCTCAATCTAATTTCTTACATTTTAGTATCAATTCTACCTTGGCAACAAATATCCAGCCAGCAAGTTGTGACCACTACTAGTTTTGTGTGGTCACAAGACTAGTTATCCCCAATGGCATCTGAGTAGAAGTGATCTGTGTCACTTCCGGGCCAAGGCCCTTAAGAAGCTAATGTGTTTTCTCCATGTTCTTTTTTTCTTTCTGGCCACCTGAAAAGCAATCTCCTGGGTAACATTAGAAATTGAGTTATAGAAAAGGCAGAATTGACAAACCTGAACCTTTCCTGGACTCTTAGGTAAGCATGAAATGAACTACATATTTATTGAGCCAGTTCATATTTTAATATTTTACCATGGTCTATGGTGGTTTTTAAGTCACTAAGTAGTGTCCAACTCTTTATGACCCCATGGACTGTAGCCCACCAGGCTCCTCTGTCCATGGGATTTCCCAGGCAAGAATACTGGAGTGAGTTGCCATTTCTTCTCCAGGGGATCTTCCCGACTCAGGGATTGAATTCCTATGTCCTGCACTGACAGGTGGATTCTTTACCACTGAGCCACCAGGGAAGCCCTTCCATGATTTAGCCTACTCTAACATATGGCTCAAAAGGTTTTTTTTTCCCCTTTAACCAAATTGAAGCTACAGAACACTATTCTCTCATTATCACCCATCTCACAATAGGTATTGTTTTCAGCCTACAGTCTTTTTCAATAGCCAGCTGCAATTTGTACTCAGTATAATGTGTAGGAAAGTATGTATTTCATGGTGTCAGGAGACTTCATTTTGAACCCCACTTTGCATCTTTCTAGTTCAGTAATTCTAAACCTTTGTGACTCAGTTTCCTTAACTGTTTAATAATATATAATTCACAACTGTATGTGAGTTTGTCTGTGTCTGTTGTGTGAAATAACTAAACAAGGTAGTATTTATGAAAGTTTCAAACACAGATTAATTTCAAATTAATATTTAATAATATTTTATTAATGGAATATGAAAATATTATTTAAATAGTATTAATATTGGTATTAATATTTACACTTAATTTATTAATACTTAACCGATTTTAATAAGAAGATGGCAATAAAAATAAGCAGACATTAATCCAAGATTTAGATGGAGAAAATGAAATCCAGAGAATTTAACTCATCAGCATTGGTGAGATTAAGGGGAAACTGTCACTTTTACTTCATCTATGTTTTACTAGTCCTTTTTCAGTGAAACTGAATAATTATTAGGATTAAAGTAAAGACTTAATGTAAACACTTCTTGTAAATTAAAACATTGAACTATTCATTGATTAATGAAACTTGGGCAGCTTAACGAGCTATTTAAAGGGAAAACGGAATTTGTAATATTATAGGTTGGCAGTTGAAAGTAAAGATTCAGTTAGATGCATAACTCTGTTTTATCATTATCTGTGTAATTTTCAGTAAATTCTTTAACTTTCTAGGTCTCAATTTCATAATTTGCAAAAAGCCCACTTCTGGGTATACATCTGAAAGAAATTAAATCAGGATCTCAAAAAGTTATTACCACATCCATGTTCTTGCAGCATTAGTCACAGCATGCAAGACATGGAAAGTGTCCATCGGTGACAAATGGATAAAAAAATAGAATATATACGTACATGTACATATATACATATATATATGTGCACACATATAGTATATACATATATACATCAGACTATTATTCAGGAATAAGAAAGAAGAAAATCCTGCCATTTGTGACAACATGGATGGTATTATGCTACGTAAGTTAGAGAAAAACAAATACTATATGATCTTCCTTATATGTGGAATCTTAAAAAAAATTATACAGCTCAAGTAGGACAATGGTGAAAGGGTGGGGGGAACAGGGAGATGTTGGCTAAAAGATACAAACTTCCAGTTATAAGTTGAGTAAGATATGAGAATCTAATGAACAGTATAGCAACTACAGTTAACAGTACTGTATTATATACTTGAGAAAGTTGCTAAGAGATTAAATCTTAAATGTTTTCACAACACATCAAGAACCTGTAACTATATGAAGGGATGGGTGTGTTAAGTAACCATATTCTGAAAATTATTTTGTGATAAATATGTGTGTCAAATCATCCCATTGTACACTTTAAAATTACACAGTGTTACATATCAATTATGTCTCACCAAATCTGGGAAGGGGGATCAATTTTCCACACAGTACCTAACAGTCAGCAAGCATTAATATTCATATAAAAAGCATTCTATTCTCATGTGCTTCTGCCATTTCCTTCTCCAATGCATGAAAGTGAAAAATGAAAGTCAAGTCGCCCAGTTGTGTCCAACTCTTCATGACCCCATGGACTGCAGCCTACCAGGCTCCTCCACCCATGGGATTTTCCAGGCAAGAGTACTGGAGTGGGTTGCCATTGCCTTCTCCGCTAATGTGATGGGTCTCAGCCAATTTGTTAAAAGACTTAATGAAACAAAATGTTTGTGTGAGACAACTTGCTCTTTGGTTGTCATTAGGCTGGGACATTGATCTTCTCTGGCCTTGGACTCCGACTGGAACTTATACCATCAGTTGTACTGGTTCTAATACCTTCAGACTCAGACTGGAATTATACTATTGACTTTACTGGGTCCCCATCACGTACTATAGATCTTGAGACTTCTCAGTCACCATGACAGCATAAGCTAATTCTTTATAATACAGCTCTCTCTGTATATATATAGAGAGAGACAGACATATAGATACATAATATAATAGATATAGAGATATAAATATATAATCTGTAGTAAAGAGAACAGTGATTATCCATGGTGTGATCTGGCAGTAAAGACACACAAAATATAACCATTAGATATTCTTAGTCAACCAATTGTAAGAAGCGAGAAGTTGGGTGACTATATATTATAAAACATCTTCAGAAAACTAAAGAATAAAGCCAGATTGAGTGGCTTTTCCTGTCATTCTCTAATGTCAATATAGAGAATGGACAAAGAGACAAGGAAGAGTTCAGTGATTCAAACTTCAAGCTCAAGAATCACATAAATCAAGGGTCTCCAACCCCTGGGCCATGGTCCAATACCAGTCAGTGGCCTGTTAGCAACCAGGCCATAAAGCAGGAGGTGAGCAGCAAGCCAGTGAGTGAAGCTACATCTGCCACTCCCCATCACTTGCATTACCATCTGAACCATTCCCGGGCCCCACCCTCATTCATGGAAAAATTGTCTTCCAGGAAATTGGTCCCTAGTGCCAAAAAGACTGGGGACCGCTGACATAAATAATCTGAAATCTTCAATGTGTGCCCTGAGGTAAACCACTACTGCCTATAGCCTGAGGGCTAAGATTGCTAAAATTCAAAAACAGAACCTCACTTGGAGACTAGCTAAATTACAATGCAAATTGGACTATCACCTCACAGGGTTTTCTATTGTTAAAATGAAAACACTGGGATTGGGAAAGAACTGTGCTGTACCAGGACACTGATCTTCTCTGGTCTTGGACTCAGACTGGAACTTAAACATACCTTCATACTCAGACTGGAACTATACAATTGGCTTTTCTGGGCCCCCATCATGTACTACAGATATTGAGTCTTCTCAGTCATCATGACAGCATAAGCTAATTATTTATAATACATCTCTCTCTACATACACACACATATTTTAGATGAATAGACATATATATATATATATACATATACACATATAATAGATACAAATACATATAGAATCTATAGTAAAGAGAACAGTGAATTCTTTAATTTAGAATGAAGATATATAGGAAAAGTCATATGGATGAAACTCAGGACACTAAGACCCTAAATTTGGTTAAGTTTTTGCCAGTGGAAGAGGACTCCCCACTCTGACTATTGCAGGAAGGGGGACCCCTTCCAGGACCTGAAAAGTGGGCTCTTGTCTAACACTCAGAAATGAACTGTCCAAGGAAATACACATGCTGACATAGCAAGAGATTTTACTGGGAAAGGGTGCCTAGGCAGAGAGCAGAAGGGTAAGGGAACCCAGGAGAACTGCTCTGCCATGTGGCCTGCAGTCTCAGAGGTTCCTGGTTGTCTTCAGCCAATCATTTTGGCTCAGAGTCCTTTCTGGTGGTCCACACCTTGTTTAGCCAAGATGCCAGCGTGAAGGATTGTGTGAAGTAGTTGGACATGTGGTGTCACTTTTTGACCATTTCTGAACTCTCCCTGTTGGTGGTGGCTTATTAGTTCAGTGTTCCTTACCAGGACCTCCTGTCATGAAACAACTCATGCAAATAAATAGTTACTATGGTGCTTGGTCAGGGTGGGCAGTTTCAGTCAGTGTGCTTCCCCTAAGACCGTAACAGTTTCCCCACTCCCATTGGGAGAGGTCTCTCCATCACTACCTGAGGGGATTAACTTCTCATTGACTGAGGAAATTGCGTTGACCTCCTTTGAGACAGGTACCCTACAATACAATGCTTATTCTTCTCAGGATCCACCTTTACCAGCCCTCGCTGCCTCTAGACTTTTAACTAGACTCAAGTTTTAGCACATCACTAAAGGGGATGAGATTGCTAGATGGAATCACTGACTCGATGGACGTGAGTCTGAGTGAACTCCGGGAGTTGTTAATGGACAGGAAGGCCTGGCGTGCTGTAGTTCATGGGGTCACAAAGAGTCAGACACGACTGAGTGACTGAACTGAACCGAAAGATGAAGTGTACTTTGTGACCCATGAAGATGTGTGCTACACACCAAAAGCACTGCTTTTCTGATACATGCTGACAGATCTCAGGGACATGTGTGAGAATGGATAGAATATAGAGGTGTGGGATAATGATGGAAGAAATTTAATATTGTATAAGGCAGGATTTATTGACATGGGCTCACTAAGCAGAAATTTTGCATTTGATGCTGTAGCTCAGGGAGTTAGAAAGGGCCCAACTGGTTAGTCGGTTGGCTGAAACACAGACCAAAAGGTGGACCACACTGAGTGAATTAGAAAAGTCAGATCTGTCTTATTTTAATGTACAGAGAGGAATTCAAAGGTTTAGGGAGATTTGAATGTTAAAGTAGTTACTTAAGACCTATTCACCTACACAGGTAGGGTTGAGAGGACACACCTTTGATCAAAATGCTGAGAAGCAAATTTCTGAGGGAGGCTTCAGTATCCTTGAAGAGCTCTGTAATTGCTCTTCTATGTAGGCAAGACCTTTTCATCAGACTACAATGGGATTGGGAAAGAACTTCCAATCCCAAATGGAAGTAACTGGACGCCAGGTGGCAAGAGTGAACATGCAGCAGTTGGCCACCAAAAGCAAGGTAAGTATTGTTGCTATAATGGACAGTAGAGACAAAGCAGCTATCAAAATAGTCTGAATTACACAGACCTATGCTGCTGTCATGGTGCCTGTAGCATCGAAATAACATCAAAATAGATTGAAGCCTACTAAATCAATCCAGCCACGTAAGCAAAAAAAATTCTAGGTTAAGTTAACAAAAGTCTAAACTGGATGATAAAAACAGAGTTCTGGTTCCTAACTCAATTCCCAGTCTTGAGCTATTTAACATACCCAGAATTCCTTGAATGAAGAAGAGGCAAGGTCCCCTTAAGGAAGGATACCAGTACACTACCAAAATTATATACCCTGTTTCTCCCTGCCCGCCCCAAAGGAACTAATGGCTTGTTACAGGGTAACTGCACTGGGTAAAAGAAAATAATCAAAACTTTTGTGGACTATAAGATCATAGGTCTCAAAGAACACTAATTTGCGGGGACCTAAAACATCACTGCAATCGACCATTCAGAGTAGAGGATTATTATGATCAGCTGATCAGTGAAATTTTAGCTCTGATCCATCTCCCAGTGGGTCCCAGTGGATGCACAACTGGAATAAACACTCAACAGCTGGCAGAAACCTCATATTGATTTCCTGACCTGTAATATGAGGGCTACTGTGGTTCAGCTCAGTTCAGTTCAGTCGCTCAGTCATGTCCGACTCTTTGCCACCTCATGAATCTCAGCACTCCAGGCCTCCCTGTCCATCACCAACTCCTGGAGTTCAATCAGACTCACATCCATCGAGTCAGTGATGCCATCCAGCCATCTCATCCTCTGTCGTCCCCTTCTCCTCCTGCACCCAATCCCTCCCAGCATCAGAGTCTTTTCCAATGAGTCAACTCTTTGCATGAGATGGCCAAAGTACTGGAGTTTCAGCTTTAGCATCATTCCTTCCAAAAAACACCCAGGGCTGATCTCCTTCAGAATGGACTGGTTGGATCTCCTTGAAGTCCAAGGGACTCTCAAGAGTCTTCTCCAACACCACAGTTCAAAAGCATCAATTCTTCGGCGCTCAGCTTTCTTCACAGTCCAACTCTCACATCCATACGTGACCACTGGAAGAACCACAGCCTTGACTAGACGGACCTTTGTTGGCAAAGTAATGTCTCTGCTTTTCAATGTGCTATCTAGGTTGGTCATAACTTTCCTTCCAAGGAGTAAGCGTCTTTTAATTTCATGGCTGCAGTCACCATCTGCAGTGATTTTGGAGCCCCTGAAAATAAAGTCTGACACTGTTTCCACTGTTTCCCCATCTATTTGCCATGAAGTGATGGGACCAGATGCCATGATCTTCGTTTTCTGAATGTTGAGTTGTAAGCCAAATTTTTCACTCTCTTCTTTCGCCTTCAAGAGGCTTTTGAGTTCCTCTTCACTTTCTGCCATAAGGGTGGTGTCATCTGCATATCTGAGGTTATTGATATTTCTCCCGGCAATCTTGATTCCAGCTTGTGCTTCTTCCAGCCCAGCGTGTCTCATGATGTACTCTGCAAAGAAGTTAAATAAGCAGGGTGACAATATACAGCCTTGACATAGTCCTTTTCCTATTTTGAACCAGTCTGTTGTTCCATGTCCAGTTTTAACTGTTGCTTCCTGACCTGCATACAGATTTCTCAAGAGGCAGGTCAGGTGGTCTGGTATTCCTATCTCTTTCAGAATTCTCCACAGTTTAATTGTGATCCACACAGTCAAAGGCTTTGGCATAGTCAATAAAGCAGAAATAGATGTCTTTCTGGAACTCTCTTGCTTTTTCAATGATCCAGCAGACGTTGGCAATTTGGTCTCTGGTTCCTCTGCCTTTTCTAAAACCAGCTTGAACATATGGAAGTTCACGGTTCACATATTGCTGAAGCCTGGCTTGGAGAATTTTGAGCATTACTTTACTAGCGTGTGAGATGAATGCAATTGTGCGGTAGTTTGAGCATTCTTTGGCAAGAGTAAACGTCAACATTCTAGGAATCAGCAAACTAAAATGGGCTGGAATGGGTGAATTTAACTCAAGTGACCATTATATCTACTACTGCAGGCAGGAATCCCTTAGAAGAAGTGGAGTAGCCATCATGGTCAACAAAAGAGTCTGAAATGCAGTACTTGGATGCAATCTCAAAAACGACAGAATGATCTCTGTTCATTTCCAAGGCAAACCATTCAGTATCACAGTAATCCAAGTCTATGCCCCAACCAGTAATGCTGAAGAAGCTGAAGTTGAACGGTTCCATGAAGACCTACAAGACCTTTAAGAATTAACACCCAAAAAAGATGTCCTTTTCATTATAGGGGGCTGGAATGCAAAAGTAGGAAGTCAAGAAATACCTGGAGTAACAGGTAAATTCGGCCTTGGAATATGGAATGAAGCAGGGCAAAGACGAATAGAGTTTTGCCAAGAAAATGCACTGGTCATAGCAAACACCCACTTCCAACAACACAAGAGAAGACTCTACACATGGACATCACCAGGTGGTCAACACCGAAATCAGATTGATTATATTCTTTGCAGCCGAAGATGGAGAAGCTCTATACAGTCAACAAAACAAGAGCGGGAGCTGACTGTGGCTCAGATCATGAACGCCTTATTGCCAAATTCAGACTGAAACTGAAGAATGTAGGGAAAACCACTAGACCATTCATGTATGACTTAAATCCCTTATGATTATACAGTGGAGGTGAGAAACAGATTTAACGGACTAGATCTGATAGATAGAGTGCCTGATGAACTATGGATGGAGGTTTGTGACACTGTACAGGAGACAGGGATCAAGACCATCCCCATGGAAAAGAAATGCAAAAAAACAAAATGGCTGTCTGGGGAGGCCTTACAAATAGCTGTGAAAAGAAAAGAGAAGTGAAAAGGAAACATATAAGCATCTGAATGCAGAATTGCAAAGAATAGCAAAAAGAGATAAGAAAGCCTTCCTCGGTGACCAATGCAAAGAAATAGAGGAAAACAACAGAATGGGAAAGACTAGAGATCTCTTCAAGAAAATTAGAGATACCAAGGGAACATTTCATGCAAAGATGGGCTCGATAAAGGACAGAAATGGTACAGACCTAACAGAAGCAGAAGATATTAAGAAGAGGTGGCAAGAATACACAGAAGAATTATACAAAAAAGATCTTCATGACCCAGATAATCACTATGGTGTGATCACTCCCCTAGAGCCAGACATCCTGGAATGTGAAGTCAAGTGGGGATTAGAAATCATCACTACAAACAAAGCTAGTGGAGGTGATGGAATTCCAGTTCAGCTATTTCAAATCGTGAAAGATGATGCTGTGAAAGTGCTGCACTCAATATGCCAGCAAATTTGGAAAACTCAGCAGTGGCCACAGAACTGGAAAAGGTCAGTTTTCATTCTAATCCCAAAGAAAGGCAATGCCAAAGAATGTTCAAACTACCACTACTGTGGTGGATTAGGCCAAATGGAAGTCACTAGAAGTAACTCTACCTAGCAAAATAGTGAGCCCTAAGCAATGCCACATTCGTGGAGGAATTACAGAGATTAGTGCCACCATCAAAACTTGAAAGATGTAGGGGTAGTGATTTCCACCACATTTCCATTCAATTTTCCTATTTGGCTATACAAGTCATATGAATCTTGTAGAATGACAGTGGTCTATTTTAAGCTTTACCAGGTGGTGATTACAACTGCAGCTGCTGTGCCAGATGTAGTTTTATTGCTTGAGCAAAGTAAAACATCCCCTGGTACCTGGTTTGCAGCTACTAATTTGGAAAATGCCTTTTTATCCATCCCTGTCCATATAGTCCATCAGAAACAGTTTGGTTACAGCTGGCAAGACTAGCAATATACCTTTATGTTCTATTTCAGGGATATAGCAACTCCCTAGCCCTATGCCATAATTTAGTTCTCAGCGATCTTGATCACATTTTCCTCCAATAAGATAATGAAACAACAGGACCCTGTGGGGCTCCCGAGCACAAAAGCCTTTCTGGGTCCCCCATTTCTTAATTACAGGAAATAGGCTTCATTCAACTTTCAGGACCTCTTCTGAGGCATGTTCAAACAGTTGCTAATTAGAGAAGGGAGGGGATGTGGGACAAGTACAGCCTTGGGGGCAAGGTCCTGGTTCCCCAGCAAGGAATATACATAACAATATCTTTGAGCTGTTTTGCAAATACTGAAACCCCCACCAGGTGAGAGAGGTTAACTGTGTGCTGCCCACAAGCACATAGACCCCAAACAGGCTGGAACTAGAAGTTTGGTGATGCTGGCTCCCACTTACCTCGTTACCAACTCATCAGAAGAATGTCCATGAGCTGATTACACCCTCTTTGAATCATTGATATAAAAAGTTCTACCTCCTTCAGGTTGGGGAAGACAGTTTTGAGGGCATTATTTTGAGGGCATTAGCCCACTGTGGCCCTTTTTACTTGGCAAAACAATAAAGCTACTCTTTTCTACTTCATCCAAAACTGTTTCTGAAATTTAAATTAGGTGTGGGGGTACAGAAGCCAGATTCAGCTTCAATATCACATCTATTCATGACATTAATGACATTATGCTTACTGGACAGAGTTATCAAGAATTAGCTATTTACTTAATGCTAAGATATTTGCATGTCAGAGAGTGGAAAATAAATCCAAAAAAATGTCAGGGCCTCTTTACCTCAGTGAAGAATCTAGGGCAGTGAGTTAACAGGCATGCTGAGACATCCCTTCTATGGTGAATCATATATACTGAATATTTTGTCCTCTCAAAATTCGCATGTTGAAATCTAATCCCCAATGTGGTAATATTTGGAGGCAAGGTGATTAATAGCTGATTAGGTCATGAGGGTGGAAGCCTCATGAATGGGATTATTGTCCTTATAAGAGAGACCCCAGAGAATTCCCTTGCCCCTTCTTCTCTGTGACAATACAGAGAGAAGATGGTCAATAGACACCAAATCTTTCATCACCTTGAAGCTGGACTTAGCGTCCAGGGTAGTGAGAAATAACTTTCTAATGTTGATAAGCCACAGAGTCTATACTAGTCTGTTATATAGCTGCCTGAACTATGACAGTGAAGGACAACTGTTGCATCTGATCCCTTCTATGACCAAAAAAGAGGCACAATGACAAGTAGGCCACTTTGGATTTTGGAGGCAAAATGTTCCCCATTCAGGTGTCTTACTCTGGCCCATTTGCCAAGGGACTTGGAAAGCTGATAGATTTTGAGTGGGGCTCAGAATGGAAGAGAAGTGGCACATAGCTTCCTAGTTGGTGCTAGTGATAAAGAACCCGCCTGCCTATGCAGAAGACAAGAGAGACATGGGCTCAATCCCTGGGTTGGGAAGATCCCTGGAGAAGGAAATGGCAACCCACTCTAGTATTCTTCCTGAAGAATCCCATGGACAGAAGAGCCTGGTGGACTGCAGTCTGAGGGGCTGCAACATGTTGGACAAGACTGAAGAAACTTACCACTAGCACAGAACAAGAGCAGACTCTACAACAGGTCCATGCTTCTGTGCAAGTTGCTCTGCCACTTGGGCCATATGAGCCAACATATTCAATGGTGCTTGAAGTGGTAGTGACAGATAGGGATGCTCTTAGGGGTCTTTGACAGGACCCTATAGGTGAATCATGAGGTAGGCTCTCAAAATTTTGGAGCAAAGTCCTGCCATAATTTGTGGATAACTACTCTCCTTTTGGAAAAAGGTTCTTGACCTTTGCGACTACACCTTAGTAAAACCTGATTGCTTAACCAAGATTCAACAAGTTACCATTCTAACTTAACTGCCCATCATGAACTAGGTGTTATTTGACCTATCAAGCTAAGAAGTTGGGAATGCATAGCAGCAATCCATCACTGAATGGAGATCAAATACAGGATTGGTCCAAGCACGCCTTGAAGGCACACATAAGTCACATGAAGAAGTAGCCCAAATGCCCATGATTTCCACTGTTGCTACACTGCCTTTTCTCTCCCAGTCTGAATCTATGTCTTCATGAGGAGTTCTCTACAGTCAGCTGGAAGAGGATAAAAGACTAGAGTCTAAGTTACAGATGACTGCATGATATGCAAGTACTACCTTAAACTGGACAGTCTTGGCATTACAGCCTTTTTCTGTGGTATCAATTGAGGAGAGTGGTGAAGGGAAATCCTCCAGTTGGGCAGAACTTCAATCATTACACCTAATTATTCGCTTTGCTTGGAAGGAGAAGTGGCTAGATATGTGAATAAATATGAACTCATGGGCTGTGGCAGATGGTTTGCCTGAATGGTGTGTAATTTAAACACATTGGAAAATTAGTGACAAGAAACTCCGTGGAAAAGGCATGTGGATATACCTCTCTGAACAGGAAACAACTGGTGTGATGGTTAAAAATCTGTCTGCCAATGCAAGGAATATGGGTTAGACCCCTGACCTTGGAGGATACCACATGCTGTAGGCCAACTAAGTCTGTGCACCACAACTACTGAGCCCACACTCTAGAACCCGTGAGCTCCAACTACAGAGCCCACGAGGCACAACTACTGGAGCCTGTGCACCCCAGAGCCTATGCTCCACAAGAGAAGCCACCTCAATGAGAAGCCTGTGCACCACAATGAACAGTAGCCCCTGCTCACTGCAACTAGAGAATGCAGCAATGAAGACCCAACACAGACAGAAACAAAAAAATTTAAGTGTCCATATCCATGTGCCATGTGAATGCTCACCAAAACATGACCTCAGCAGAGGAGAATTTTAATAATCAAATGGATATCATAACTCATCCTATGAATACCAGTTAGCTTTTTCTTCTAGTTACCCTGTCACTGTCCAATGGGCTCAATAACAAAGTAGCTATGGTGGCAGCATCAGGATGATAAGCATGCACCAAGGCTGTCCTGGCTATGGCCACTGATGTGTTTAATCTGCCAGCAACAGACCAAAACTGAGTCCTAAATGTGGCACCATGCTCTAAGGCATCAGCAAGCTACTTGGTGGTAAATTGATCACATTAGATTTCTTCCACCATGGAAGGGGCAGCAGGGCATAGGATCATACAAAAAATTTGCTAGTGGGTCACTAGAAGTAATAGTCAACGGTACCATTTTCATCTTCTGATTCCTGAATCAATGAATCCTGCTTATGAGAAAAACAGCACTATGTACTGGACACCAATTCAAAACACATACACCACATCCTTGCCTCAGCCTTGCAATACTGTCACCTCTCTAGTACTGTAACTGTGTCTTCAAAAGACTGTTCCACAGTTGTATTTCAGTTGCTTCAAGATGGTAGCGAACATGGTAGTATCAGTGAATTCCATGAGCATGGACAACTGCCACATTTCTTTTGCTGATAAATGAGTTCCTTGATTGTAAGTAATGCCATTTAGAATACTACGATGCTGGATATGGCATTAGGTAAGTCCATTAATGGTTAAGTCTTTGGCAGAAGAATTGTGTGCAGAGAAGGCAAATATATTTGTTCATGGTTATTCAATGACAGGAATCCTGCAGGAATCAGCCATTGATCACTTTTAATCTAGGACACATAAATATCCATGAAGAATACAGTTACACAGACACATAAATATCCATGAAGAATACAGTTACACAAACATTTTCAGATTCTACAGTGACTGGAATCATGGAATCAGTGGTCCTCAGCTGCTTTAGCTCTCTAGGCATATTTATTTTTGTCTTCATCAATCAGCTCTCTGCCAGAGACAAATGTATGGTTACATTTTTAACCCAGATTATCCCACTGTCAGGGCATACTTTGAGCTGGGTACGTTACTATGTTAGTACTTTATTTTATGGAACTTGTCTCTGGGGCACATTCACCCAATCATCCTGTTGGAGAATCTGGAAGGAATTTGGATGCTGTGTAGAGAATGCAGCAAGAACTAGTGTTATTCATGCTGCCTGCTTTTCACTTCAGTTGGTTCAGCTGCTGATTAAAAACAATGTGAGTGGGACTTTGGAATAAAGACAAACTGAACATAAAGAAAGATGACTTATGTTGTTATTATTGTTTTGCAAGAGACACACATTTGCCTATTACTAAAACTACCTTAACTGAATAAAATATTTGCATTGGGTTGTGCCATTTAATAGAGTTTTTAATTGTAGTAGATGTATTTTATATCTCACATACTTCTCAAGCACAAGTTTGTACTATAAGCTCACAGAGTATATAAATACATAGGGTATTTCAATATAATCTTTGTATTTTTGACTCATTTATACTTGTTAATGCAATCTGGGTCAATAAGACAGTTATGGAGAGAATGAATGCTGTGCTCTGGTTTTCTAAATTTGCATTGTTCTTTCTTGAAAACTGCTCACTTCCTCAGTATCATAGCACTGAAATATTGTGGAACAAATTGAAAACAGTTGTTGGAATGCATAGCTCACTTAACCATCTGCCTTTGCCTGGTGGTGTTATTTTCCCACTTGACACAAATAATTAATAATTATTAATCTTTTACAAGCTTATAAGACAAATTTAGGTATCATTATCCTCACTAATAGAGGAAACAGCCACAAACACATTGAAAGTAAAAGGATTAAAAATATATATCATGGGAAAACAGTCATAAGAAATCTGGATTGGCTATTTTAATACAAAAAAAAAAAAAACCCTGTAAAGGTTAGAGATAAAATGAGGCATTTTAGAATGATAAACAATTAATCAGTAATATAAAACAATTACAAATATAAATGCACCCAATAAAAAAAGACCAAAATGCATGAAGAAAAAAACTGAAAGAAAGGCAGAGGGAAATGAACAACTTAACAGTATTAGTAGGCTTCCCTGGTGGCTCAGCTGGTAAAGAATCCACCTGCAATGCAGGAGATATGGGTTCAATCCCTGGGTTGGGAAGATCCTCTGGAGAAGGAAATGGCTACCCACTCCAGTATTCTGGCCTGGAGAATTCCATGGACTGTATAGTTCATGGGGTCACAGAGTCAGACACAACTGAGTAACTTTCACTTTCAGGAGACTTCAGCACCTATCTTTCAATAATCAATAGGACAACTATGCAGGATAAAACAAGGAAATAGAAGATTTTAACAAGACTATGAATCAACTAGACCTAAGAGACATTATGGAACATACCACCCAATTATAGCAGAATACAGTAGCAGAATATATTCTTCGCAAGCACACATGGAACATTTTTACAGGATAGAGCATATGCTAGGCAATAACATACACATTTTAAATGAATAAAACAATACAAAGCATATTCCCTGACCACAATGGAATGAAATCAGAAGCCAGTAAAAGAAATTTGGCAAATTCACATGTATGTGGATATTACACAACACACTCTAAACTAACCAATGGTCAAAGAAGAAATGAAATCAGAATATATACAGAACATTTTGTCCTCAAGGATAAGATATGAGAAAATATTTATATGCATATTTCATAAAAGAAAATTTTAAAAGCTCAGAAAAGCATAAAAGAATATGTTCAACATCAACAGCCATTAGGGAGATGTTTAAAATCACAATGAGATACTACTGCACATTAGAATCACTAAAATTAAAACACCTAATAATATCAAGTGTTGACAACAATGGAGAATAACTGGAGCTCTCATACACTGGTGATCAATATGCAAAATGGTATAGTCACTTTGAAAAACATCACAGTATCTTAAGCCACTAAACATATACTCTACATGTATACACTGTATGTGCAGCATGTAAACATATACATGTGACCCAGAAATCACATTCTTAGTATTGTCCCAGAATAAGCATAAGTCCACACAAAAATTTATACACAGTATTTACAGCTGGAATAATCTCCTAAATAGAACAATCCAAAAATCCATCAGCTGCTAAGTAGATAAACAGACTGTGCTATATCCATATTAAAGAATACTGTTCAGTCAAAAGAAATAAAATATTAAAACACATAAAAGCATGGATGGATGTCAAGGACATTATGCTTCATCAAATAAGTAAAATATAAAAGGCAAGATACTGTATGAATTCATTTATATAAAATTCTATAAGACAAAATTACAGTGAAAGAAAGAAGACAAGTGATTGTAAGAGATAATTAATTTGTATTTTGATTGCACTTGTGGCAGCCAGTTCTCTATTTTAATACATTGGGTTAATGCATGTAACTAATTTTTAGAAACGCATGAAGTGATTGGAAACAGACACCATCTTATTTACATGTATTTGGAAGTCAATATGGAGCAATTTATGCAACTCTCAGTCTGCAAAGTATTTCCTTACACACAGTGCTACATTTTATATGTATTTTATATGGAATCTGTCACAGATTATATATATCACATGTATGTGTGATTTTTGCTTTATAAACAAAAATAAAATAAATACACTTGTAAATAATACTCAGCAAAGAAACGTAATATTGCCGGTATTTTAAAGACCCTTTTGTATCTGGGTCTGATGGGTTCCTCCTTCATCCCATCAAGAATAATCACTGCCTGGAATTTTGTGTAACTTATTCCTTTTCCTTTCTTTATAGTTTTATGACAGTGTGACACAAACTTACGGTGATGGTATCCTTAAACTATGTGTTGTTTAAATATATACTATTACTACTCTTTAAATGCCAACCACAAAAATTTTCATATGCTTAAAAGTATCTAAAATTAATATCTTTAAACTTTTTCTGACAAAATAGTTTTATTCCAATAATTCCAATTTCAAATTATATATTATTTCCCAGTGTTTCCTTTTTTTAACCGTAGAAGTGGAAATCGATAATATTACTTGATAATTTTAAGGACTGATGCTGAAGAGCCAATACTTTGGCCACCTGATGCAAAGAGCTGAATTATTGTAAAAGATCCTGATGCTGGGAAAGATTGAGGGCAGAAGAAGGGGGCAACAGAGGATGAGATAGTTGGATGGCATCACTGACTCAATGGATGAGTCTGAGCAAACTCAGGGAGATAGTGAAGGACAGGGAAGTCTTGCATGCTGCAGTCCGTGGGGTTGCAAAGTGTAGAACATGACTTAGCGAATGAACAAAGATTTACCCATTTCTATGGTGGTTTTGCTTATTCTTTGTATTTCTTTAAAGTATCTTCTATGATTACTTTTCTTCTACTTGAAGAATGTTCCTTAAAAGTTTCAGTTTGTTACCTGAAAATCTTAATTTACTTTACCTTGATTTGTGAAAAATAGTTTCAATGCCTCTACAGCTCTAACTTGACAAGGTTATTGTCTTTCATTTTGATAAAGATATTATTTCATGACCTTCTGGCTTCACTTACTGCTCTTGAAAAGTCAGCATACTTGTCACTTTTTGTAAGTTATCTATATTCTCTCTGGCTATTTTTAAGATGCTATCATTTTTTTTTTATTTTTTACTTTTAATGTAATACAGATATATTTTATTCTTCTCCTAAACTGTAGTTTTCTGGCTCTTTAGATTGGTGTTATTGATACATTTTGGGAAATTCTCTGCCATCTTCTCTTGATGTTTCCTTGGCACTCTTTTTTCCCCTTCTGATACTCTTGATTTAATATGTCAAGTCATAATTTACCACTCTTCTAAGTTTTTCCTAAACCACCTTTCATATTTTTCTTTTTTTTCCTCTGTGTTGATTTTTTTTTTATAATTTCTTCAGACTTTATTTCATTTTAACAGTTTTCTCATCATTTGTGTTTAATCTACTTTGTAAGGCCTCCCTCCATGGTCTTTCTAAATTAAATGGGTTAATTTTTTCATTCTACAAATTCTTTTTGTTTTCCTTTCAAATTTGTTTCAGTGGCTTCTCTGGTAGTCCAGTGGTTGAGAATCCACCTTGCAGTGCAGGGGATACCAGTCCAGTCCTTGGTCTGGGAAGATCTGACATGCTGTGGGGCAACTAAGCCTGCAAAACTCAAATACTGAACCCATGTGCAGCAACTACTGACACCTGCATGCCAATGGGTAGCCTTTCCTTTCTCCAGGGGATCTTCCCAACCCAGGGATAGAACCCAGGTCTGCCACATTGCAGGCAGATTCTTTGCCACCTGAGCCACAAGAGAAGCCCAAGAATACTGGAGTGGGTAGCCTGTCCCTTCTCCAGCACATCTTCCCAACCTAGGAATCAAACTGGGGTCTCCTGCATTGAATGTTGATTCTTTACCAATTGAGCTAAATTGACAGACCTCAAATAAAGTCAGAATTGAAAGAGAAGATATTACAATCAGTAACACAAAAAACAAGAGATCATAAAGAATACTGTGAATCAGTACATGCTAACAAATTAGACGACCTAGAAGAACTAGATAAATTTCTAGGAACATAATCTAAGACTAAATATTGAAAAAACAGAGCATCTTAAAAGACTGATTACTAGAAATGGAACTGAATCAGAAAACTTCTCAACAAATGAAAGTCCAAGGACAGGTGGCTTCACAGGCAAATGCTGTTAAGATATTTAAAAAGAGTTAATACCTACCCTTCTCAAATTATTCCCCAAAAATGAAGAGGAAGGAACACTTTCAAAATCATTTTCTGAAGCTAGGATTACCTTAATACCAAAAGGAGACAAAAATATCACCAAAAAAAGAATATTGTAGGCCAGTACCCTTGATGATCTTAATGCAAAAATCCTCAACAAAATATGAGCAAACAGAATTCAACAATACATTAAAAGAATCATATATTACATGATTCTATAGACAGAAAACCTCAAGACTCCACCAAAAAATTATTAGAACTAAAAAATAAACTAAGTAAAGTTTTAGGAAAAAAATAAATACACAGAAATCTGTTGCATTTCTATGTAGTATTAACACCTATGCTTCTCAGGTGGCACTAGAAGTAAAGAATCTGCCTGCCAATGCAGGAGAAGCAAGACACATGTGTTTGATCCATGGGTCAGGAAGACCCCTAGGAGAATGGCTACCCACTCCAGTATTCTTTCCTGGATGGAGAAGCCTGGCAGGCTATGGTCCACAATGTCATAAAGAGTCAGACATGACTGAGCATGCATGCACAAACACACACACACACACACAGTAACATCTGTCAGGAAACAAAATGAAAAAACAATCCCATTTACAATTGTATCACAAAGAATAAAATAACCAGGAGTAAATGTAACCAAGAATGTGAAAGACCTGCACTCTGAAAACTCGAAGACATTTACGAAAGAAATTAAAGACAATGCAAATGAAGATATACTGGATTTGAAGAACCAATATTGTTAAAGGGCCCAAACTACCTAAAGCAATCTACAGATTCAATTCAATCCCCATCAAAATTCCAATAGCATTTTTTCACAAAACTAGAATAATCTTAAAATATGAATAGAACCACAAAAGACCTCAAACAGCCAAAGCAATTCTAAGAAAGAACAACAAAGTTCGAAGTATCACGCACCCTGATTTTGTTCTATACTAGGAAGCTATAGCAAGAAGAGATAAGAAAGCCTTCTTCAGCGATCAATGCAAAGAAACAGAGGAAAACAACAGAATGGGAAAGACTAGAGATCTCTTCAAAAAATTAGAGATACGAAGGCAGCATTTCATGCAAAGATGGGCTCGGTAAAGGACAGAAATGGTATGGACCTAACAGAAGCAGAAGATATTAAAAACATGTGGAAAGAATACACAGAAGAACTGTACAAAAAGACTTTCACGACCAAGATAATCACCATGGTGTCATCACTCACCTAGAGCCAGACATCCTGGAATATGAAGTCAAGTGGGCCTTAGAAAGAATGACTATGAACAAAGCTAATTGAGGTGATGGAATACCAGTTGAGCTATTTCAAATCCTGAAAGATAATGCTGTGAAAGTGCTACACTCAATAAATTTGGAAAACTCAGCATTGGCCACAGGACTGGAAAAGGTGAGTTTTCATTCCAATCCCAAAGAAAGACAATGCCAAAGAATGTTCAAACTACTGCACAATTGCACTCATCTCACACCCTAGTAAACTAATGCTCAAAATTCTCCAAGGCAGGCTTCAGCAATATGTGAACCGTGAACATCCAGATGTTTAAGCTGGTTTTAGAAAAGGCAGAGGAACCAGAGACCAAATTGCCAACATCTGCTGGATCATGGAAAAAGCAAGGGAGTTCCAGAAAAACATCCATTTCTGCTTTATTGACTATGCCAAAGCCTTTGACTGTGTGGATCACAATAAACTGTGGAGAATTCTGAAAGAGATGGGAATACCAGACCTGCCTCTTGAGAAACCTATATGCATGTGAGGAAGCAACAGTTAGAACTGGACATGCAACAACAGACTAGTTCCAAATAGGAAAAGGAGTATGTCAAGGCTGTATATTGTCACCCTGCTTATTTAACTTCTTTGCAGAGTACATCATAAGAAACGCTGGGCTGGAAGAAGCACAAGCTGGAATCAAGATTGCTGGGAGAAATATCAATAACCTCAGATATGCAGATGACACTACCCTTACGGCAGAAAGTGAAGAGGACCTAAAAAGCCGCTTGATGAAAGTCAAAGAGGAGAGTGAAAACGTTGGCTTAAAGCTCAACATTCAGAAAATGAATATCATGATATCTGGTCCCATCACTTCATGGGAAATAGATGGGGAAACAGTGGAAACGGTGTCAGACTTTATTTTTTGGTCTCCAAAATCAAATCACTGCAGATTGTGATTCCAGCCATGAAATTAAAAGACGCTTACTCCTTGGAAGGAAAGTTATGACCAACCTAGACAGCATATTCAAAAGCAGAGACATTACTTTGCCAATAAAGGTCCGTCTAGTCAAGGCTATGGTTTTTCCAGTGGTCACGTATAGATGTGAGAGTTGGACTGTGAAGAAAGCTGAGCACCGAAGAATTGATGCTTTTGAACTGTGGTGTTGGAGAAGACTCTTGGACTGCAAGGAGATCCAACCAGTCCATCCTAAAGGAGATCAGTCCTGGGTGTTCCTTGGAAGGAATGATGCTAAAGCTGAAACTCCAGTACTTTGGCCACCTCATGCGAAGAGTTGACTCATTGGAAAAGACTCTGATGCTGGGAGGGATTGGGGGCAAGAGAAGAAGGGGACGACAGAAGATGAGATGGCTGGATGGCATCACTTACTCTATGGACGTGAGTCTGAGTGAACTCCGGGAGTTGGTGATGGACAGGGAGGCCTGGCGTGCTGCAATTCATTGGGTCGCAAAGAGTCGGATATGACTGAGCGACTGAACTGAACTAATATTAATCAAAACAGTATGGCACTGGCACAAAAACAGACACAGATCAATGGAAAAGAACAGACAGCCTAAAAATAGACCCACATGTTTATGGTCAATTATTCTGCAACAAAGGAGGCAAGAGTAACAATGGGGGAAAGGCAGTCTCATTAATAAATGGTGCTGTATTTGTTTTTATAGTACCTTAGAACTTGAAGAGGGTGATGGAAGAAGTGGCAAGGTCTTTTTGCCTTGCCACTGGGATTTGGGATTTGCTGTATTAGTTTTCTATTACTGGTATAACAAAATATCACAAAATGAGAAACTTAAACCAGCATACTTATGGGAAGAGTGGTGCACAGTGCAGTGAAAATTAAGGCAATTCACTGTGTATTTTTTAACTTCCTGGGATTATTGCAATTAAATCACCTAGTTTGATTCTATTTGTAATTGGAAATATATGGCACAACCAAATTTTCAAAACTAGAAGTCAATAGAATTATCTGGGTAATTACTAAGTTATAAAGTTAATTCTGTCTTTAAACTACTAAGTTATTAAGTTAATTCTGTCTGTAAACTATAGGTAAGATCACAGAAACAGAATTATATAGAAGTAAAACTTCAAGAAACTTTGTGTAAGGCAATTTAATGAGTCAACATATTAAGATGAAAACAGGATCTGTTTATTATAGAGCCAACACTAAGGTTTGTGAGCAAATCCTCAACTTGGGACAGCTTTATTCCATTCCATTCCATTTCATATATTCTGAATGAACCATTCTTCTTCTTTGATCTGCTGTATCTCCCTCCTATGATTGTTGTTTGTTATGAGTCTACTACCAAAAATGCATTTCTTGTTTTATCCCTTCAAAGTAGCCTTTTTGTCCAAAGAGAATATATGAAGACAAATTAGAAAAGAATGTTTTCTTTGATGCCCAAGTGCTTGTGAAGTTTTCACAGAAATACGACTTTCACCCAACACTTACTTTTTAACTTCTATTGGGTGTATTAAAGTATCATCTACTTTAAACAATACTCAGTCACATAGTAATATGGTGTTTTCCGAGCTTAAAATCTCAAATTTAATAACTACTTTTATTCCTTTTACATTGTTATAATAAAATATAAGAAACTATTAAATGTAGGATGATAATTTGAAAAATCATTAATTTTTTATAAAGTTAACCTGGTTGAATTCATATTTTTACCAAGGGATATACATATATACCTAAATATTGAGACTATAATAGAATTCCAAGGATGTCTGAATGTGTAAACAACAGATTTATACAAAAATTTTCAGATATATAACATTCAATGATTAGCAATTTCTACTGTCAAATTTACTTCTCATTTTTGGATCAAAACTTATATGACAACCTGGGATTTAAGTTTCTACTATTTTGTTATTTAAATAAATATTTCCATGATTTTGTACTATTCAGAATACAGTTTGCTGTACATTTTTGGTAGTTACTTCTTCTAGTTTACCAAATTTCACTTCAATATCTATGTTTACAAAATTTGTTTTAAATGTTTAGAATTGCATTTTGTAACTTTTAATTATCCATTTTTCTCAATTTTGTTAATCCCAGATTACAAAAAAGCACAGTGGTGCAGCAGCTCAGATTTGACAATATTCTTCCTTGTATGGATTGTCTTACCAGCAAGATATATCCCTTTTAGATACTTTGGAGGCCAAATGACTTTATAGTAAAAGCATGCTCCATCTGCTCCTGTACTTTGTACCTCTGTACCTCCATAAAAGTCTGTCTGGAATAAGTGAGTGAAAACTTCCATTACAAAGAAGTGTCAGAGTGGCAGAAAGTATGGGTGGCATATATAATGCAGGTGTAAATTATTTATTATGAATAGAGATGAGACTTCTCTTACTTAAATTTTAGAGAATAAAAATATTTATATTAAAATCCTTATTTGTTAATTTATTTTTAACCCTGAGCTGAACAATGATTTGGTAAAATGTATCCTGAGTATGGAATTTATAGCATCTTTTCTAAGTCAAAATCCTCCCTTGCATTTACATAATGGCAGCTGCCAAAGACTTCAAAGCACTTGACAAGTATTTCTCAATAAGCCTTAATGGATTTTACAACTAAATTAAGGAAGAGCATGTAGCACTGAACACATGCATGCTTATTCAATATTCGTTTCTCCTTGTCAGTGCCTTCGACTCTTTTTAATGTTCTTAGCCTTCACATTTTTAAAATTCACCCTTGAGTATTCCTCTGATGTATAACAATTACAATTGGATCCTATTATCTATTTATCTACCTGTCCATCTATTTATATTTATACCCATTATGGGTACTTACTCCCCATAGGAACCTGTCAAATTAAACGGACTATAATCAAGTTGTAAAGAGCTGACCATACTCCCATTAAAATAAAATTCAACTGGGTGCCATAGTCACTTAGTTATTTTATCTTTAAAGAGATATATTATAGAGTTGTGATATGATCTAGCAATCCCACTCCTGGGCATATATTGGGACAAAACTGTAATTCACAGAGATACATGCACCACTATGTTCATAGCAGCACTATTTATAATAGCCAAGACATGGAAACAACCTAGATGTCCAGCAACAGATGAGTGGATAAAAAAGATATGGTATACATACACAATGGAATATTACCCGAACACAGATAAGAATGAAATAAATGGCATTTTCAGCAACACGGATGGAACTAGAAATTACCATACTAAGTCAGAAAGAGTAAGACAAATACCACATGATATCACTTATATGTGGAATTGAAAATATGACACAAATGAATTTATTTACGAAACACAAACAGATTCACATAGAAGCTCTTGATAATCAATGATACATACTGTGTTTGGTCTATGTTATGTTCTTCCTTTGTGGTTGCCAAGGAGGAAATGGCAGGGGATGGATGTGGAGTTTCAGATTAGTAGATGCAAACAATTATATATACAGTAGATAAACAAGGAAGTCCTACTGTACAGCACAGGGAAATATATTCAGTATCATGTGATAAACTATAATGGAAGAGTATGAAAAAAGGATGTATGTATAACAGTCACTTTGCTGTACATCAGAAATTAACACGGAATTTTAAATCAACTAAACCACAATATAAAACTAATTTTAAATGAGATATTTTACTGTTAAAATTAAGTCACTTCAGTTCAATCACTCAGTAGTGTCCGACTCTTGCAACCCCATGAACTGCAACATGCCAGGCCTCCCCGTCCATCACCAACTCCTGGAGTCTACCCAAACCCCTGTCCATTGAATCCATGATGCCATCCAACCATCTCATCCTCTGTCATCCCTTTCTCCTCCTGCCCTCAATCCTTCCCAGCATCAAGGTCTTTTCCAATGAATCAGCTCTTCTCATCAGGTGGCCAAAGTATTGGAGCTTCAGCTTCAACATCAGTCCTTCCAATGAACATTCAGGACTGATTTCCTTTAGGACGGACTGGTTGGATCTCCTTGCAGTCCAAGGGACTCTCAAGAGTCTCCTCCAACACCACAGTTCAAAAGCATCAATTCTTCGGTCCTCAGCTTTCTTTATAGTCCAACTCTCACATCCATACATGACCATTGGAGAAACCATACCCTTGCCTAAACGGACCTTTGTTGGCAAAGTAATGTCTCTGCTTTTTAATACACTAAAAATCAGTGAGTGATCCGGCTAACCCCAAAGATATCTTGGAAAACATTATCTTAAAATTTTATTTTACCGCATGCAAAACCTCTGAAGTTTAAGAGTATCTTAAGGTTAAGTAAAAAGTTATGCATTTTACTTTTATTGTTTACAATCAAAATCTTAAGCTGCTCTTATTAAGACTTAAAACCATACTCTTTCAAATACATATATATATATATATATATATATATATATATATATATATATTTGCTTGTGTGTGTGTTTAACACACAAATATCTCCCACCTACAATAAAGAACCATTTGCTGGTCCAATATTTGTGCATCAGTGTTTCCTTTAGATTAATTTTTATCAGTATTCACTGCTCTTTAGAATTTCCTAGACATTATTGTAAAACTCTCATGTTCAAGTTGAATCTCAGACCAATTCAATCAAAATCCATGACGTAGCACTCATATATCAGTCTTTTTTATAGAAGGACACTTGGTGAATCTAATGTGTATTTCACGTGGACAGAATAAGTAAAGGAAGTCTCTGCCATGCATTGTCCCTTCTTTGTATTCTCTATGACATTTGAAATATCACCAAAGAGATGTACTAAGGCTTCCCAGGTGGTACTAGTGATAACAAATCTATCTGCCAATGCAAGTTTGAACCCTGGGAAGGGAAGATCCCCTGGAGAAAGAAATGGCAACACACTCCAGTATTCTTGCCTGGAAAATTCCATAGGCAGAGGAGCCTGGCCGGCTACAGTTCATTGAGATATAAAGTCCAATAAAACTGAGGTACTGAGCATGCGCAAAGAGATGTACTACTTCGATTTAACCAGAGAACTTAACCCTTTCTTGGGCACTGGAATCAGAGATCTTAACCCTTTCTTGGGCACTGGAATCTGGTGAAAGCCATGGATCCCTTCTAAGAATAACACTTTTTATAGGCAGCACTTCAGCCTTGAAAAGGTGCTGATTATCAATGATACAGCCTGTTTGGTTTATGCTATGTTCCTCCTTTGTGCGGGAACAATTCACATTAACCTGCCTATGCTGAGTAAATTTGAAACAGTGTCATTTGAGAATTCAGGGAATGAACACACTGCAATGATCACCTGAATTAAGCTAAAAAGCAAAGATCTGAAGAAATGTCTACTGACATAAACTCTTCTTCACGTCTTAAACACAACCTCACACAGCCAAAAAATGTGTTGAATTTTGTGTGTCTAGGCGGATAAGGGATGTTATTTCTCATTGATAGATCACATCAGAGACATTCTTTGAAGTGTGAATAATAAATGAGAATTCATGTAGAAAATATTTCGCTGGCCGACAACCATGCGAGTGCATGTGTATGTGAGCACCATATTGGCGATTCTTGTAATTTCCCTCCCCCGCTTTACAGAGCTCAGCTGAGGAGGTGTTCAGGCTTTTATCTCTTTCCCCACCTTGCAAGAACCAGTCTACGAGCTTCCAGATAAAGGGCCACTCCTCCCTCACATGTACCTCAACTTCCCAAGGAAGGAAAATTTATTTCAAAACACTTGTAAAGAGTGGTGGTTTCTAAGCCCAGCCAATCCACACACACTCTTCACTGTGATAGTAATGTTAGCAGATCTTTGCAGGAAACTGCCTTCAGCAGGAAGCTTCCTCTTTTTAATCACTTTAGAAAAGATGTATTTTAACAACAATTTAAAACAGCCACCCCAATGCTGTACTCATATCCTGCCCAAGCCAATCATTGTAATCTTCAATCACACAAAAGAGGGTTCCAAGTGACTGCAGTAATAAGGAATCCAGATGCCACTAAAGGACACAGAAGAGACGTGGGTTGGATTCCTGGGTGGACAAGATCCCTGGAGAAGGAAACGTCAACCCAATCCACTATGCTTGCCAGGGAAACTCACTGGAAACAGGAGCTTGGCAAACTACAATCCATGGGGTCGCAAAGAGGTGGACACGACTGAGCATGATTCACCCAATACCTTGTCTACCGTGTTGGTTCTTTCCATAAAGAAGTAGAAATGAACAGACGACCAGATCGCTTCCCCAGCTTCCCCTTCACTAACCTGAACAAATTATGCGACCAAACTGTGTGACCCAGACAATGTCCAGAACATCACCAGGAGCTGACAAGCCTGCAGAGAGGGGTGGTGACAACTCTGATCCCCTAGTTCCAATGATGGACGGAGATCACTTCCCGGTTTCTCTTTAAAAACTTCCACGGTGAGCAGACAAGTTTCAGAGGTGGTTTTTGGGGGGAGGGAGGATGTGCCCGCCACCTCCCCAGATTGCTGGGTTTGTGACTAAAGGCAACTTTCCTTTTTAGCAACATCCGTGAGTAGTGGTTTTGTAAGCAGGGGGCAACTTATCTGCTGACACGCCTGCTCCTAATTATTATATCGGGGACCACATGGGGTACCCAGCAAGCACAGGGATTTCCACTGGAACGCTTCTCTTTGCTCCCTGTGGGTTTCATTATCTGGGCTGTCCCTGCGTTGGCTGCCTTCGCCACGCGCACATGCGCAGGGACGTGGCGACCCTCTGTAGCATGGCGGCCGGGCCAGCGCACGGGGCCAGGGAGGTCCCAACGCGTCTGGGCGAAGACCTCGCCCGGGAAGCTTTTGAAGACAGCCACTCCACCGGCACGCCTAAGAGAACAACTTTCCAAACACCAGCCTACCACAAGCTCAGCTCTCCTGAAAGCGCGACCTTACAGAGGCCGCGCACGAATTCGGGAGAAAGTTCTGCGGTCACGTCGTTGCTCCTGGTTTCTAAATACCGTTTCAGATATGGAGTTTTGAAAACCCGACCGCCACGGTAAACAAGCGGTGACTTGAGGAGATGCTGAAACCAACGCCGTGCCAAACTCCAAGCCCACACGGCCAGCCTCAGGCGCAGACAACTAGAGCCGGCCTCTACTCCTCCCCCCAGCTTTCCCAGGAGCGGGGGACCAGCGGACCCCAAGAGAAGCGTGGCGAAACTAACAAAAGAAACATTTAAGTACCTCTGAGCCACTGTACGGCTGGGAGACCCTGGAGGTGAGGCCCCTGTGGACGGAAGGATCCGGCTTTTGCCGCCCCAGCTGCCACGAGGGTCCGACCGCAGCTGCTGGGAAACATACGTCCCCGGGTTACGGGTTACGTGGGTTACGCACGTCACGCACGTCAATGCACGTCAGCCGGCGTGGCACGCGGCTGCAGGCGCTGAGCGCGGGGCGGGGCCCTACGCGCACGTGGCAGCTCTGCGCCTGGAAACCCCACCCACAAACCTGGCTGGGAGCTGGGGACAAAACCCTGTAAATGTCCAAGATGCACTGTGTCCCCCACCAGGCACTTTGCTGGGTGGTCACCCTGGAGACGCCAGGATCCAAGTCGGGGAAACGGCCATGACGCACCTGTGGTGGGCCAGGCCCACCTCGGCCGACCCTCAGGGAGCTCTCCTGGCTCACCAGGCTGCCTGAATAAGCCTCGGTCGGTCGGAAGCTGCCTGGGCTCGGTGCGGGGGAGACTTTCTCTCGGAGGTGATTGCTAACCAGCCTTGGAGTAAAAGGCCCGGCGGTGCAGCCCTGAGGCCAGGCAGGGTGGGAGCGGGCCTCAGGACACAGAAGGTCCCCGGGCGACCACAGGAAGCTTTCCCGGGGACCAGAGAGGAGTCATTGTGCCTGTGTTAGACTTCTACCCGAGAGCACATTTGTTTGAGTGCATGCGCCCATGCTTGAGTGTGTGTGTGTGTGTGTGTGTGTGCGCGTGTGCGTGTGTATGTATGTGTGTGTGAGAGACAGAGAGAGAGAGAGAGAGAGAGAGAGTGCGAGGGCAAGAATGTACAAATGCATAAATAAAATACATGGAATGGCAATGGAAGATATTTATTGACATCCTTATCAAAATATTCCAAGGTGTGACATAATGATAATGCATACCTAGCAACTAACTTGCTTGAAAACCTGTAACAGTGAATCTACTAAAGTCAGCCCCCTACATACGAGAGTGAGTTCCATTCCAAGGGTGATTTCGTAAGTCCAACTTGTTCATAAGGACAACAGAGTTAGCCTAGATACCCTACTAACACAATCAAGCTGTATAGTTCTGTACCGTAATCGGCGTATAATAATTTTCACGCCATGCATACAAAGCAAACTCTTAATTTTACAGTACCTTGGAGAGTAGAGTAGTACAGTGTAACTACATCCTTTGACTGTGTGGATCACAACAGACTGTGGACAATTGTGAAAGAGATGGGAATACCAGACCACCTGCCCTGCCTCCTGAGAAATCTGTATGCAGGTCAAGCAGCAAGTTTGAACTGGACGTGGAACAATGGACTGGTTCCAAATTGGGAAAGGATTAAGTCACGGCTGTATACTGTCACCCTCCTTATTTAACTTAAAGGCAGAGTACATCTTGCGAAATGCCAGGCTGGATGAAGCACAAGCTGGAATCAAGACTGCCGGGAGAAATATCAATAACCTCAGATATGCAGACGACACCGCCCTTAAGGCAGACAGGGAGGAGGAACCAAAGAGCCTCCCTGATGAAGGTCAAAGAAGAGCGTGAAACAGTTGGCTTAAAATTCAACACTCAGAAAACTAAGATCACGGCACCCGGTCCCCATCACTTCGTGGCAAACAGATGTGGAAACAATGGAAACAGTGAGAGACTTTATTTGCTTGGGCTCCGAAACCACTGCAGACGGTGACTGCAGCCATGAAATTAAAAGACACGTGCCCCGTGGAAGAGAAGCTATGACCAACCTAGAGAGCATGTTAGAAAGCAAGAGACAGTACTGCTTTGTCTAGTCAAAGCTGCGGTTGCTCCAGTAGCCACGTACGGATGTCAGGGTTGGACTGTAAAGAAAGCTGGGCGGCAAAGAATTGATGCTTTTGAACAGTTGAGTGTTGGAGAAGACTCGTGAGAGGTCCTTGGACTGCAAGGAGATCCATCCAGTCAGTCCTACACGAAGTAAGTTCTGAACATTCATTGGAAGGCCTGATGCTGAAGCTGAAACTCCAACACTCTGGCCACCTGATGCGAAGAACTGACTCCCTGGAAAAGGCCCTGATGCTGGGAAAGATCGACGGCTGGAGGAGAAGGGGATGACAGAGGATGAGATGGTCGGATGGCATCACCGACCCGATAGACCTGAGTTTGAGCAAGGTCTTGGAGTTGCTGACGGACAGGGAAGCCTGGCATGCCACCGTCCATGGGGTCGCAAAGAGGTGGACACGACTGAGCATGATTCACCCAATACCTTGTCTACCGTGTTGGTTCTTTCCATAAAGAAGTAGAAATGAACAGACGACCAGATCGCTTCCCCAGCTTCCCCTTCACTAACCTGAACAAATTATGCGACCAAACTGTGTGACCCAGACAATGTCCAGAACATCACCAGGAGCTGACAAGCCTGCAGAGAGGGGTGGTGACAACTCTGATCCCCTAGTTCCAATGATGGACGGAGATCACTTCCCGGTTTCTCTTTAAAAACTTCCACGGTGAGCAGACAAGTTTCAGAGGTGGTTTTGGGGGGAGGGAGGATGTGCCCGCCACCTCCCCAGATTGCTGGGTTTGTGACTAAAGGCAACTTTCCTTTTTAGCAACATCCGTGAGTAGTGGTTTTGTAAGCAGGGGGCAACTTATCTGCTGACACGCCTGCTCCTAATTATTATATCGGGGACCACATGGGGTACCCAGCAAGCACAGGGATTTCCACTGGAACGCTTCTCTTTGCTCCCTGTGGGTTTCATTATCTGGGCTGTCCCTGCGTTGGCTGCCTTCGCCACGCGCACATGCGCAGGGACGTGGCGACCCTCTGTAGCATGGCGGCCGGGCCAGCGCACGGGGCCAGGGAGGTCCCAACGCGTCTGGGCGAAGACCTCGCCCGGGAAGCTTTTGAAGACAGCCACTCCACCGGCACGCCTAAGAGAACAACTTTCCAAACACCAGCCTACCACAAGCTCAGCTCTCCTGAAAGCGCGACCTTACAGAGGCCGCGCACGAATTCGGGAGAAAGTTCTGCGGTCACGTCGTTGCTCCTGGTTTCTAAATACCGTTTCAGATATGGAGTTTTGAAAACCCGACCGCCACGGTAAACAAGCGGTGACTTGAGGAGATGCTGAAACCAACGCCGTGCCAAACTCCAAGCCCACACGGCCAGCCTCAGGCGCAGACAACTAGAGCCGGCCTCTACTCCTCCCCCCAGCTTTCCCAGGAGCGGGGGACCAGCGGACCCCAAGAGAAGCGTGGCGAAACTAACAAAAGAAACATTTAAGTACCTCTGAGCCACTGTACGGCTGGGAGACCCTGGAGGTGAGGCCCCTGTGGGCGGAAGGATCCGGCTTTTGCCGCCCCAGCTGCCACGAGGGTCCGACCGCAGCTGCTGGGAAACATACGTCCCCGGGTTACGGGTTACGTGGGTTACGCACGTCACGCACGTCAATGCACGTCAGCCGGCGTGGCACGCGGCTGCAGGCGCTGAGCGCGGGGGCGGGGCCCTACGCGCACGTGGCAGCTCTGCGCCTGGAAACCCCACCCACAAACCTGGCTGGGAGCTGGGGACAAAACCCTGTAAATGTCCAAGATGCACTGTGTCCCCCACCAGGCACTTTGCTGGGTGGTCACCCTGGAGACGCCAGGATCCAAGTCGGGGAAACGGCCATGACGCACCTGTGGTGGGCCAGGCCCACCTCGGCCGACCCTCAGGGAGCTCTCCTGGCTCACCAGGCTGCCTGAATAAGCCTCGGTCGGTCGGAAGCTGCCTGGGCTCGGTGCGGGGGAGACTTTCTCTCGGAGGTGATTGCTAACCAGCCTTGGAGTAAAAGGCCCGGCGGTGCAGCCCTGAGGCCAGGCAGGGTGGGAGCGGGCCTCAGGACACAGAAGGTCCCCGGGCGACCACAGGAAGCTTTCCCGGGGACCAGAGAGGAGTCATTGTGCCTGTGTTAGACTTCTACCCGAGAGCACATTTGTTTGAGTGCATGCGCCCATGCTTGAGTGTGTGTGTGTGTGTGTGTGTGTGTGCGCGTGTGCGTGTGTATGTATGTGTGTGTGAGAGACAGAGAGAGAGAGAGAGAGAGAGAGAGAGAGAGTGCGAGGGCAAGAATGTACAAATGCATAAATAAAATACATGGAATGGCAATGGAAGATATTTATTGACATCCTTATCAAAATATTCCAAGGTGTGACATAATGATAATGCATACCTAGCAACTAACTTGCTTGAAAACCTGTAACAGTGAATCTACTAAAGTCAGCCCCCTACATACGAGAGTGAGTTCCATTCCAAGGGTGATTTCGTAAGTCCAACTTGTTCATAAGGACAACAGAGTTAGCCTAGATACCCTACTAACACAATCAAGCTGTATAGTTCTGTACCGTAATCGGCGTATAATAATTTTCACGCCATGCATACAAAGCAAACTCTTAATTTTACAGTACCTTGGAGAGTAGAGTAGTACAGTGTAACTACATCCTTTGACTGTGTGGATCACAACAGACTGTGGACAATTGTGAAAGAGATGGGAATACCAGACCACCTGCCCTGCCTCCTGAGAAATCTGTATGCAGGTCAAGCAGCAAGTTTGAACTGGACGTGGAACAATGGACTGGTTCCAAATTGGGAAAGGATTAAGTCACGGCTGTATACTGTCACCCTCCTTATTTAACTTAAAGGCAGAGTACATCTTGCGAAATGCCAGGCTGGATGAAGCACAAGCTGGAATCAAGACTGCCGGGAGAAATATCAATAACCTCAGATATGCAGACGACACCGCCCTTAAGGCAGACAGGGAGGAGGAACCAAAGAGCCTCCCTGATGAAGGTCAAAGAAGAGCGTGAAACAGTTGGCTTAAAATTCAACACTCAGAAAACTAAGATCACGGCACCCGGTCCCCATCACTTCGTGGCAAACAGATGTGGAAACAATGGAAACAGTGAGAGACTTTATTTGCTTGGGCTCCGAAACCACTGCAGACGGTGACTGCAGCCATGAAATTAAAAGACACGTGCCCCGTGGAAGAGAAGCTATGACCAACCTAGAGAGCATGTTAGAAAGCAAGAGACAGTACTGCTTTGTCTAGTCAAAGCTGCGGTTGCTCCAGTAGCCACGTACGGATGTCAGGGTTGGACTGTAAAGAAAGCTGGGCGGCAAAGAATTGATGCTTTTGAACAGTTGAGTGTTGGAGAAGACTCGTGAGAGGTCCTTGGACTGCAAGGAGATCCATCCAGTCAGTCCTACACGAAGTAAGTTCTGAACATTCATTGGAAGGCCTGATGCTGAAGCTGAAACTCCAACACTCTGGCCACCTGATGCGAAGAACTGACTCCCTGGAAAAGGCCCTGATGCTGGGAAAGATCGACGGCTGGAGGAGAAGGGGATGACAGAGGATGAGATGGTCGGATGGCATCACCGACCCGATAGACCTGAGTTTGAGCAAGGTCTTGGAGTTGCTGACGGACAGGGAAGCCTGGCATGCCACCGTCCATGGGGTCGCAAAGAGGTGGACACGACTGAGCATGATTCACCCAATACCTTGTCTACCGTGTTGGTTCTTTCCATAAAGAAGTAGAAATGAACAGACGACCAGATCGCTTCCCCAGCTTCCCCTTCACTAACCTGAACAAATTATGCGACCAAACTGTGTGACCCAGACAATGTCCAGAACATCACCAGGAGCTGACAAGCCTGCAGAGAGGGGTGGTGACAACTCTGATCCCCTAGTTCCAATGATGGACGGAGATCACTTCCCGGTTTCTCTTTAAAAACTTCCACGGTGAGCAGACAAGTTTCAGAGGTGGTTTTTGGGGGAGGGAGGATGTGCCCGCCACCTCCCCAGATTGCTGGGTTTGTGACTAAAGGCAACTTTCCTTTTTAGCAACATCCGTGAGTAGTGGTTTTGTAAGCAGGGGGCAACTTATCTGCTGACACGCCTGCTCCTAATTATTATATCGGGGACCACATGGGGTACCCAGCAAGCACAGGGATTTCCACTGGAACGCTTCTCTTTGCTCCCTGTGGGTTTCATTATCTGGGCTGTCCCTGCGTTGGCTGCCTTCGCCACGCGCACATGCGCAGGGACGTGGCGACCCTCTGTAGCATGGCGGCCGGGCCAGCGCACGGGGCCAGGGAGGTCCCAACGCGTCTGGGCGAAGACCTCGCCCGGGAAGCTTTTGAAGACAGCCACTCCACCGGCACGCCTAAGAGAACAACTTTCCAAACACCAGCCTACCACAAGCTCAGCTCTCCTGAAAGCGCGACCTTACAGAGGCCGCGCACGAATTCGGGAGAAAGTTCTGCGGTCACGTCGTTGCTCCTGGTTTCTAAATACCGTTTCAGATATGGAGTTTTGAAAACCCGACCGCCACGGTAAACAAGCGGTGACTTGAGGAGATGCTGAAACCAACGCCGTGCCAAACTCCAAGCCCACACGGCCAGCCTCAGGCGCAGACAACTAGAGCCGGCCTCTACTCCTCCTCCCCAGCTTTCCCAGGAGCGGGGGACCAGCGGACCCCAAGAGAAGCGTGGCGAAACTAACAAAAGAAACATTTAAGTACCTCTGAGCCACTGTACGGCTGGGAGACCCTGGAGGTGAGGCCCCTGTGGGCGGAAGGATCCGGCTTTTGCCGCCCCAGCTGCCACGAGGGTCCGACCGCAGCTGCTGGGAAACATACGTCCCCGGGTTACGGGTTACGTGGGTTACGCACGTCACGCACGTCAATGCACGTCAGCCGGCGTGGCACGCGGCTGCAGGCGCTGAGCGCGGGGCGGGGCCCTACGCGCACGTGGCAGCTCTGCGCCTGGAAACCCCACCCACAAACCTGGCTGGGAGCTGGGGACAAAACCCTGTAAATGTCCAAGATGCACTGTGTCCCCCACCAGGCACTTTGCTGGGTGGTCACCCTGGAGACGCCAGGATCCAAGTCGGGGAAACGGCCATGACGCACCTGTGGTGGGCCAGGCCCACCTCGGCCGACCCTCAGGGAGCTCTCCTGGCTCACCAGGCTGCCTGAATAAGCCTCGGTCGGTCGGAAGCTGCCTGGGCTCGGTGCGGGGGAGACTTTCTCTCGGAGGTGATTGCTAACCAGCCTTGGAGTAAAAGGCCCGGCGGTGCAGCCCTGAGGCCAGGCAGGGTGGGAGCGGGCCTCAGGACACAGAAGGTCCCCGGGCGACCACAGGAAGCTTTCCCGGGGACCAGAGAGGAGTCATTGTGCCTGTGTTAGACTTCTACCCGAGAGCACATTTGTTTGAGTGCATGCGCCCATGCTTGAGTGTGTGTGTGTGTGTGTGTGTGTGCGCGTGTGCGTGTGTATGTATGTGTGTGTGAGAGACAGAGAGAGAGAGAGAGAGAGAGAGAGAGAGAGTGCGAGGGCAAGAATGTACAAATGCATAAATAAAATACATGGAATGGCAATGGAAGATATTTATTGACATCCTTATCAAAATATTCCAAGGTGTGACATAATGATAATGCATACCTAGCAACTAACTTGCTTGAAAACCTGTAACAGTGAATCTACTAAAGTCAGCCCCCTACATACGAGAGTGAGTTCCATTCCAAGGGTGATTTCGTAAGTCCAACTTGTTCATAAGGACAACAGAGTTAGCCTAGATACCCTACTAACACAATCAAGCTGTATAGTTCTGTACCGTAATCGGCGTATAATAATTTTCACGCCATGCATACAAAGCAAACTCTTAATTTTACAGTACCTTGGAGAGTAGAGTAGTACAGTGTAACTACATCCTTTGACTGTGTGGATCACAACAGACTGTGGACAATTGTGAAAGAGGGGAATACCAGACCACCTGCCCTGCCTCCTGAGAAATCTGTATGCAGGTCAAGCAGCAAGTTTGAACTGGACGTGGAACAATGGACTGGTTCCAAATTGGGAAAGGATTAAGTCACGGCTGTATACTGTCACCCTCCTTATTTAACTTAAAGGCAGAGTACATCTTGCGAAATGCCAGGCTGGATGAAGCACAAGCTGGAATCAAGACTGCCGGGAGAAATATCAATAACCTCAGATATGCAGACGACACCGCCCTTAAGGCAGACAGGGAGGAGGAACCAAAGAGCCTCCCTGATGAAGGTCAAAGAAGAGCGTGAAACAGTTGGCTTAAAATTCAACACTCAGAAAACTAAGATCACGGCACCCGGTCCCCATCACTTCGTGGCAAACAGATGTGGAAACAATGGAAACAGTGAGAGACTTTATTTGCTTGGGCTCCGAAACCACTGCAGATGGTGACTGCAGCCATGAAATTAAAAGACACGTGCCCCGTGGAAGAGAAGCTATGACCAACCTAGAGAGCATGTTAGAAAGCAAGAGACAGTACTGCTTTGTCTAGTCAAAGCTGCGGTTGCTCCAGTAGCCACGTACGGATGTCAGGGTTGGACTGTAAAGAAAGCTGGGCGGCAAAGAATTGATGCTTTTGAACAGTTGAGTGTTGGAGAAGACTCGTGAGAGGTCCTTGGACTGCAAGGAGATCCATCCAGTCAGTCCTACACGAAGTAAGTTCTGAACATTCATTGGAAGGCCTGATGCTGAAGCTGAAACTCCAACACTCTGGCCACCTGATGCGAAGAACTGACTCCCTGGAAAAGGCCCTGATGCTGGGAAAGATCGACGGCTGGAGGAGAAGGGGATGACAGAGGATGAGATGGTCGGATGGCATCACCGACCCGATAGACCTGAGTTTGAGCAAGGTCTTGGAGTTGCTGACGGACAGGGAAGCCTGGCATGCCACCGTCCATGGGGTCGCAAAGAGGTGGACACGACTGAGCATGATTCACCCAATACCTTGTCTACCGTGTTGGTTCTTTCCATAAAGAAGTAGAAATGAACAGACGACCAGATCGCTTCCCCAGCTTCCCCTTCACTAACCTGAACAAATTATGCGACCAAACTGTGTGACCCAGACAATGTCCAGAACATCACCAGGAGCTGACAAGCCTGCAGAGAGGGGTGGTGACAACTCTGATCCCCTAGTTCCAATGATGGACGGAGATCACTTCCCGGTTTCTCTTTAAAAACTTCCACGGTGAGCAGACAAGTTTCAGAGGTGGTTTTGGGGGGAGGGAGGATGTGCCCGCCACCTCCCCAGATTGCTGGGTTTGTGACTAAAGGCAACTTTCCTTTTTAGCAACATCCGTGAGTAGTGGTTTTGTAAGCAGGGGGCAACTTATCTGCTGACACGCCTGCTCCTAATTATTATATCGGGGACCACATGGGGTACCCAGCAAGCACAGGGATTTCCACTGGAACGCTTCTCTTTGCTCCCTGTGGGTTTCATTATCTGGGCTGTCCCTGCGTTGGCTGCCTTCGCCACGCGCACATGCGCAGGGACGTGGCGACCCTCTGTAGCATGGCGGCCGGGCCAGCGCACGGGGCCAGGGAGGTCCCAACGCGTCTGGGCGAAGACCTCGCCCGGGAAGCTTTTGAAGACAGCCACTCCACCGGCACGCCTAAGAGAACAACTTTCCAAACACCAGCCTACCACAAGCTCAGCTCTCCTGAAAGCGCGACCTTACAGAGGCCGCGCACGAATTCGGGAGAAAGTTCTGCGGTCACGTCGTTGCTCCTGGTTTCTAAATACCGTTTCAGATATGGAGTTTTGAAAACCCGACCGCCACGGTAAACAAGCGGTGACTTGAGGAGATGCTGAAACCAACGCCGTGCCAAACTCCAAGCCCACACGGCCAGCCTCAGGCGCAGACAACTAGAGCCGGCCTCTACTCCTCCCCCCAGCTTTCCCAGGAGCGGGGGACCAGCGGACCCCAAGAGAAGCGTGGCGAAACTAACAAAAGAAACATTTAAGTACCTCTGAGCCACTGTACGGCTGGGAGACCCTGGAGGTGAGGCCCCTGTGGGCGGAAGGATCCGGCTTTTGCCGCCCCAGCTGCCACGAGGGTCCGACCGCAGCTGCTGGGAAACATACGTCCCCGGGTTACGGGTTACGTGGGTTACGCACGTCACGCACGTCAATGCACGTCAGCCGGCGTGGCACGCGGCTGCAGGCGCTGAGCGCGGGGGCGGGGCCCTACGCGCACGTGGCAGCTCTGCGCCTGGAAACCCCACCCACAAACCTGGCTGGGAGCTGGGGACAAAACCCTGTAAATGTCCAAGATGCACTGTGTCCCCCACCAGGCACTTTGCTGGGTGGTCACCCTGGAGACGCCAGGATCCAAGTCGGGGAAACGGCCATGACGCACCTGTGGTGGGCCAGGCCCACCTCGGCCGACCCTCAGGGAGCTCTCCTGGCTCACCAGGCTGCCTGAATAAGCCTCGGTCGGTCGGAAGCTGCCTGGGCTCGGTGCGGGGGAGACTTTCTCTCGGAGGTGATTGCTAACCAGCCTTGGAGTAAAAGGCCCGGCGGTGCAGCCCTGAGGCCAGGCAGGGTGGGAGCGGGCCTCAGGACACAGAAGGTCCCCGGGCGACCACAGGAAGCTTTCCCGGGGACCAGAGAGGAGTCATTGTGCCTGTGTTAGACTTCTACCCGAGAGCACATTTGTTTGAGTGCATGCGCCCATGCTTGAGTGTGTGTGTGTGTGTGTGTGTGTGTGTGCGCGTGTGCGTGTGTGTGTGTGTATGTATGTGTGTGTGAGAGACACAGAGAGAGAGAGAGAGAGAGAGAGAGAGTGCGAGGGCAAGAATGTACAAATGCATAAATAAAATACATGGAATGGCAATGGAAGATATTTATTGACATCCTTATCAAAATATTCCAAGGTGTGACATAATGATAATGCATACCTAGCAACTAACTTGCTTGAAAACCTGTAACAGTGAATCTACTAAAGTCAGCCCCCTACATACGAGAGTGAGTTCCATTCCAAGGGTGATTTCATAAGTCCAACTTGTTCATAAGGACAACAGAGTTAGCCTAGATACCCTACTAACA
Source organism: Bos javanicus (assembly GCF_032452875.1). Classification (NCBI taxonomy): domain Eukaryota; kingdom Metazoa; phylum Chordata; class Mammalia; order Artiodactyla; family Bovidae; genus Bos; species Bos javanicus. The sequence goes on from NC_083897.1 coordinate 11,939,928, forward strand.
CAATCAAGCTGTATAGTTCTGTACCGTAATCGGCGTATAATAATTTTCACGCCATGCATACAAAGCAAACTCTTAATTTTACAGTACCTTGGAGAGTAGAGTAGTACAGTGTAACTACATCCTTTGACTGTGTGGATCACAACAGACTGTGGACAATTGTGAAAGAGATGGGAATACCAGACCACCTGCCCTGCCTCCTGAGAAATCTGTATGCAGGTCAAGCAGCAAGTTTGAACTGGACGTGGAACAATGGACTGGTTCCAAATTGGGAAAGGATTAAGTCACGGCTGTATACTGTCACCCTCCTTATTTAACTTAAAGGCAGAGTACATCTTGCGAAATGCCAGGCTGGATGAAGCACAAGCTGGAATCAAGACTGCCGGGAGAAATATCAATAACCTCAGATATGCAGACGACACCGCCCTTAAGGCAGACAGGGAGGAGGAACCAAAGAGCCTCCCTGATGAAGGTCAAAGAAGAGCGTGAAACAGTTGGCTTAAAATTCAACACTCAGAAAACTAAGATCACGGCACCCGGTCCCCATCACTTCGTGGCAAACAGATGTGGAAACAATGGAAACAGTGAGAGACTTTATTTGCTTGGGCTCCGAAACCACTGCAGACGGTGACTGCAGCCATGAAATTAAAAGACACGTGCCCCGTGGAAGAGAAGCTATGACCAACCTAGAGAGCATGTTAGAAAGCAAGAGACAGTACTGCTTTGTCTAGTCAAAGCTGCGGTTGCTCCAGTAGCCACGTACGGATGTCAGGGTTGGACTGTAAAGAAAGCTGGGCGGCAAAGAATTGATGCTTTTGAACAGTTGAGTGTTGGAGAAGACTCGTGAGAGGTCCTTGGACTGCAAGGAGATCCATCCAGTCAGTCCTACACGAAGTAAGTTCTGAACATTCATTGGAAGGCCTGATGCTGAAGCTGAAACTCCAACACTCTGGCCACCTGATGCGAAGAACTGACTCCCTGGAAAAGGCCCTGATGCTGGGAAAGATCGACGGCTGGAGGAGAAGGGGATGACAGAGGATGAGATGGTCGGATGGCATCACCGACCCGATAGACCTGAGTTTGAGCAAGGTCTTGGAGTTGCTGACGGACAGGGAAGCCTGGCATGCCACCGTCCATGGGGTCGCAAAGAGGTGGACACGACTGAGCATGATTCACCCAATACCTTGTCTACCGTGTTGGTTCTTTCCATAAAGAAGTAGAAATGAACAGACGACCAGATCGCTTCCCCAGCTTCCCCTTCACTAACCTGAACAAATTATGCGACCAAACTGTGTGACCCAGACAATGTCCAGAACATCACCAGGAGCTGACAAGCCTGCAGAGAGGGGTGGTGACAACTCTGATCCCCTAGTTCCAATGATGGACGGAGATCACTTCCCGGTTTCTCTTTAAAAACTTCCACGGTGAGCAGACAAGTTTCAGAGGTGGTTTTTGGGGGAGGGAGGATGTGCCCGCCACCTCCCCAGATTGCTGGGTTTGTGACTAAAGGCAACTTTCCTTTTTAGCAACATCCGTGAGTAGTGGTTTTGTAAGCAGGGGGCAACTTATCTGCTGACACGCCTGCTCCTAATTATTATATCGGGGACCACATGGGGTACCCAGCAAGCACAGGGATTTCCACTGGAACGCTTCTCTTTGCTCCCTGTGGGTTTCATTATCTGGGCTGTCCCTGCGTTGGCTGCCTTCGCCACGCGCACATGCGCAGGGACGTGGCGACCCTCTGTAGCATGGCGGCCGGGCCAGCGCACGGGGCCAGGGAGGTCCCAACGCGTCTGGGCGAAGACCTCGCCCGGGAAGCTTTTGAAGACAGCCACTCCACCGGCACGCCTAAGAGAACAACTTTCCAAACACCAGCCTACCACAAGCTCAGCTCTCCTGAAAGCGCGACCTTACAGAGGCCGCGCACGAATTCGGGAGAAAGTTCTGCGGTCACGTCGTTGCTCCTGGTTTCTAAATACCGTTTCAGATATGGAGTTTTGAAAACCCGACCGCCACGGTAAACAAGCGGTGACTTGAGGAGATGCTGAAACCAACGCCGTGCCAAACTCCAAGCCCACACGGCCAGCCTCAGGCGCAGACAACTAGAGCCGGCCTCTACTCCTCCCCCAGCTTTCCCAGGAGCGGGGGACCAGCGGACCCCAAGAGAAGCGTGGCGAAACTAACAAAAGAAACATTTAAGTACCTCTGAGCCACTGTACGGCTGGGAGACCCTGGAGGTGAGGCCCCTGTGGGCGGAAGGATCCGGCTTTTGCCGCCCCAGCTGCCACGAGGGTCCGACCGCAGCTGCTGGGAAACATACGTCCCCGGGTTACGGGTTACGTGGGTTACGCACGTCACGCACGTCAATGCACGTCAGCCGGCGTGGCACGCGGCTGCAGGCGCTGAGCGCGGGGGCGGGGCCCTACGCGCACGTGGCAGCTCTGCGCCTGGAAACCCCACCCACAAACCTGGCTGGGAGCTGGGGACAAAACCCTGTAAATGTCCAAGATGCACTGTGTCCCCCACCAGGCACTTTGCTGGGTGGTCACCCTGGAGACGCCAGGATCCAAGTCGGGGAAACGGCCATGACGCACCTGTGGTGGGCCAGGCCCACCTCGGCCGACCCTCAGGGAGCTCTCCTGGCTCACCAGGCTGCCTGAATAAGCCTCGGTCGGTCGGAAGCTGCCTGGGCTCGGTGCGGGGGAGACTTTCTCTCGGAGGTGATTGCTAACCAGCCTTGGAGTAAAAGGCCCGGCGGTGCAGCCCTGAGGCCAGGCAGGGTGGGAGCGGGCCTCAGGACACAGAAGGTCCCCGGGCGACCACAGGAAGCTTTCCCGGGGACCAGAGAGGAGTCATTGTGCCTGTGTTAGACTTCTACCCGAGAGCACATTTGTTTGAGTGCATGCGCCCATGCTTGAGTGTGTGTGTGTGTGTGTGTGTGTGTGTGTGCGCGTGTGCGTGTGTGTGTGTGTATGTATGTGTGTGTGAGAGACACAGAGAGAGAGAGAGAGAGAGAGAGAGAGAGAGAGTGCGAGGGCAAGAATGTACAAATGCATAAATAAAATACATGGAATGGCAATGGAAGATATTTATTGACATCCTTATCAAAATATTCCAAGGTGTGACATAATGATAATGCATACCTAGCAACTAACTTGCTTGAAAACCTGTAACAGTGAATCTACTAAAGTCAGCCCCCTACATACGAGAGTGAGTTCCATTCCAAGGGTGATTTCGTAAGTCCAACTTGTTCATAAGGACAACAGAGTTAGCCTAGATACCCTACTAACACAATCAAGCTGTATAGTTCTGTACCGTAATTGGCGTATAATAATTTTCACGCCATGCATACAAAGCAAACTCTTAATTTTACAGTACCTTGGAGAGTAGAGTAGTACAGTGTAACTACATCCTTTGACTGTGTGGATCACAACAGACTGTGGACAATTGTGAAAGAGATGGGAATACCAGACCACCTGCCCTGCCTCCTGAGAAATCTGTATGCAGGTCAAGCAGCAAGTTTGAACTGGACGTGGAACAATGGACTGGTTCCAAATTGGGAAAGGATTAAGTCACGGCTGTATACTGTCACCCTCCTTATTTAACTTAAAGGCAGAGTACATCTTGCGAAATGCCAGGCTGGATGAAGCACAAGCTGGAATCAAGACTGCCGGGAGAAATATCAATAACCTCAGATATGCAGACGACACCGCCCTTAAGGCAGACAGGGAGGAGGAACCAAAGAGCCTCCCTGATGAAGGTCAAAGAAGAGCGTGAAACAGTTGGCTTAAAATTCAACACTCAGAAAACTAAGATCACGGCACCCGGTCCCCATCACTTCGTGGCAAACAGATGTGGAAACAATGGAAACAGTGAGAGACTTTATTTGCTTGGGCTCCGAAACCACTGCAGACGGTGACTGCAGCCATGAAATTAAAAGACACGTGCCCCGTGGAAGAGAAGCTATGACCAACCTAGAGAGCATGTTAGAAAGCAAGAGACAGTACTGCTTTGTCTAGTCAAAGCTGCGGTTGCTCCAGTAGCCACGTACGGATGTCAGGGTTGGACTGTAAAGAAAGCTGGGCGGCAAAGAATTGATGCTTTTGAACAGTTGAGTGTTGGAGAAGACTCGTGAGAGGTCCTTGGACTGCAAGGAGATCCATCCAGTCAGTCCTACACGAAGTAAGTTCTGAACATTCATTGGAAGGCCTGATGCTGAAGCTGAAACTCCAACACTCTGGCCACCTGATGCGAAGAACTGACTCCCTGGAAAAGGCCCTGATGCTGGGAAAGATCGACGGCTGGAGGAGAAGGGGATGACAGAGGATGAGATGGTCGGATGGCATCACCGACCCGATAGACCTGAGTTTGAGCAAGGTCTTGGAGTTGCTGACGGACAGGGAAGCCTGGCATGCCACCGTCCATGGGGTCGCAAAGAGGTGGACACGACTGAGCATGATTCACCCAATACCTTGTCTACCGTGTTGGTTCTTTCCATAAAGAAGTAGAAATGAACAGACGACCAGATCGCTTCCCCAGCTTCCCCTTCACTAACCTGAACAAATTATGCGACCAAACTGTGTGACCCAGACAATGTCCAGAACATCACCAGGAGCTGACAAGCCTGCAGAGAGGGGTGGTGACAACTCTGATCCCCTAGTTCCAATGATGGACGGAGATCACTTCCCGGTTTCTCTTTAAAAACTTCCACGGTGAGCAGACAAGTTTCAGAGGTGGTTTTTGGGGGAGGGAGGATGTGCCCGCCACCTCCCCAGATTGCTGGGTTTGTGACTAAAGGCAACTTTCCTTTTTAGCAACATCCGTGAGTAGTGGTTTTGTAAGCAGGGGGCAACTTATCTGCTGACACGCCTGCTCCTAATTATTATATCGGGGACCACATGGGGTACCCAGCAAGCACAGGGATTTCCACTGGAACGCTTCTCTTTGCTCCCTGTGGGTTTCATTATCTGGGCTGTCCCTGCGTTGGCTGCCTTCGTCACGCGCACATGCGCAGGGACGTGGCGACCCTCTGTAGCATGGCGGCCGGGCCAGCGCACGGGGCCAGGGAGGTCCCAACGCGTCTGGGCGAAGACCTCGCCCGGGAAGCTTTTGAAGACAGCCACTCCACCGGCACGCCTAAGAGAACAACTTTCCAAACACCAGCCTACCACAAGCTCAGCTCTCCTGAAAGCGCGACCTTACAGAGGCCGCGCACGAATTCGGGAGAAAGTTCTGCGGTCACGTCGTTGCTCCTGGTTTCTAAATACCGTTTCAGATATGGAGTTTTGAAAACCCGACCGCCACGGTAAACAAGCGGTGACTTGAGGAGATGCTGAAACCAACGCCGTGCCAAACTCCAAGCCCACACGGCCAGCCTCAGGCGCAGACAACTAGAGCCGGCCTCTACTCCTCCCCCCAGCTTTCCCAGGAGCGGGGGACCAGCGGACCCCAAGAGAAGCGTGGCGAAACTAACAAAAGAAACATTTAAGTACCTCTGAGCCACTGTACGGCTGGGAGACCCTGGAGGTGAGGCCCCTGTGGGCGGAAGGATCCGGCTTTTGCCGCCCCAGCTGCCACGAGGGTCCGACCGCAGCTGCTGGGAAACATACGTCCCCGGGTTACGGGTTACGTGGGTTACGCACGTCACGCACGTCAATGCACGTCAGCCGGCGTGGCACGCGGCTGCAGGCGCTGAGCGCGGGGGCGGGGCCCTACGCGCACGTGGCAGCTCTGCGCCTGGAAACCCCACCCACAAACCTGGCTGGGAGCTGGGGACAAAACCCTGTAAATGTCCAAGATGCACTGTGTCCCCCACCAGGCACTTTGCTGGGTGGTCACCCTGGAGACGCCAGGATCCAAGTCGGGGAAACGGCCATGACGCACCTGTGGTGGGCCAGGCCCACCTCGGCCGACCCTCAGGGAGCTCTCCTGGCTCACCAGGCTGCCTGAATAAGCCTCGGTCGGTCGGAAGCTGCCTGGGCTCGGTGCGGGGGAGACTTTCTCTCGGAGGTGATTGCTAACCAGCCTTGGAGTAAAAGGCCCGGCGGTGCAGCCCTGAGGCCAGGCAGGGTGGGAGCGGGCCTCAGGACACAGAAGGTCCCCGGGCGACCACAGGAAGCTTTCCCGGGGACCAGAGAGGAGTCATTGTGCCTGTGTTAGACTTCTACCCGAGAGCACATTTGTTTGAGTGCATGCGCCCATGCTTGAGTGTGTGTGTGTGTGTGTGTGTGTGCGCGTGTGCGTGTGTGTGTGTGTATGTATGTGTGTGTGAGAGACAGAGAGAGAGAGAGAGAGAGAGAGAGAGAGAGCGAGGGCAAGAATGTACAAATGCATAAATAAAATACATGGAATGGCAATGGAAGATATTTATTGACATCCTTATCAAAATATTCCAAGGTGTGACATAATGATAATGCATACCTAGCAACTAACTTGCTTGAAAACCTGTAACAGTGAATCTACTAAAGTCAGCCCCCTACATACGAGAGTGAGTTCCATTCCAAGGGTGATTTCGTAAGTCCAACTTGTTCATAAGGACAACAGAGTTAGCCTAGATACCCTACTAACACAATCAAGCTGTATAGTTCTGTACCGTAATCGGCGTATAATAATTTTCACGCCATGCATACAAAGCAAACTCTTAATTTTACAGTACCTTGGAGAGTAGAGTAGTACAGTGTAACTACATCCTTTGACTGTGTGGATCACAACAGACTGTGGACAATTGTGAAAGAGATGGGAATACCAGACCACCTGCCCTGCCTCCTGAGAAATCTGTATGCAGGTCAAGCAGCAAGTTTGAACTGGACGTGGAACAATGGACTGGTTCCAAATTGGGAAAGGATTAAGTCACGGCTGTATACTGTCACCCTCCTTATTTAACTTAAAGGCAGAGTACATCTTGCGAAATGCCAGGCTGGATGAAGCACAAGCTGGAATCAAGACTGCCGGGAGAAATATCAATAACCTCAGATATGCAGACGACACCGCCCTTAAGGCAGACAGGGAGGAGGAACCAAAGAGCCTCCCTGATGAAGGTCAAAGAAGAGCGTGAAACAGTTGGCTTAAAATTCAACACTCAGAAAACTAAGATCACGGCACCCGGTCCCCATCACTTCGTGGCAAACAGATGTGGAAACAATGGAAACAGTGAGAGACTTTATTTGCTTGGGCTCCGAAACCACTGCAGACGGTGACTGCAGCCATGAAATTAAAAGACACGTGCCCCGTGGAAGAGAAGCTATGACCAACCTAGAGAGCATGTTAGAAAGCAAGAGACAGTACTGCTTTGTCTAGTCAAAGCTGCGGTTGCTCCAGTAGCCACGTACGGATGTCAGGGTTGGACTGTAAAGAAAGCTGGGCGGCAAAGAATTGATGCTTTTGAACAGTTGAGTGTTGGAGAAGACTCGTGAGAGGTCCTTGGACTGCAAGGAGATCCATCCAGTCAGTCCTACACGAAGTAAGTTCTGAACATTCATTGGAAGGCCTGATGCTGAAGCTGAAACTCCAACACTCTGGCCACCTGATGCGAAGAACTGACTCCCTGGAAAAGGCCCTGATGCTGGGAAAGATCGACGGCTGGAGGAGAAGGGGATGACAGAGGATGAGATGGTCGGATGGCATCACCGACCCGATAGACCTGAGTTTGAGCAAGGTCTTGGAGTTGCTGACGGACAGGGAAGCCTGGCATGCCACCGTCCATGGGGTCGCAAAGAGGTGGACACGACTGAGCATGATTCACCCAATACCTTGTCTACCGTGTTGGTTCTTTCCATAAAGAAGTAGAAATGAACAGACGACCAGATCGCTTCCCCAGCTTCCCCTTCACTAACCTGAACAAATTATGCGACCAAACTGTGTGACCCAGACAATGTCCAGAACATCACCAGGAGCTGACAAGCCTGCAGAGAGGGGTGGTGACAACTCTGATCCCCTAGTTCCAATGATGGACGGAGATCACTTCCCGGTTTCTCTTTAAAAACTTCCACGGTGAGCAGACAAGTTTCAGAGGTGGTTTTTGGGGGGAGGGAGGATGTGCCCGCCACCTCCCCAGATTGCTGGGTTTGTGACTAAAGGCAACTTTCCTTTTTAGCAACATCCGTGAGTAGTGGTTTTGTAAGCAGGGGGCAACTTATCTGCTGACACGCCTGCTCCTAATTATTATATCGGGGACCACATGGGGTACCCAGCAAGCACAGGGATTTCCACTGGAACGCTTCTCTTTGCTCCCTGTGGGTTTCATTATCTGGGCTGTCCCTGCGTTGGCTGCCTTCGCCACGCGCACATGCGCAGGGACGTGGCGACCCTCTGTAGCATGGCGGCCGGGCCAGCGCACGGGGCCAGGGAGGTCCCAACGCGTCTGGGCGAAGACCTCGCCCGGGAAGCTTTTGAAGACAGCCACTCCACCGGCACGCCTAAGAGAACAACTTTCCAAACACCAGCCTACCACAAGCTCAGCTCTCCTGAAAGCGCGACCTTACAGAGGCCGCGCACGAATTCGGGAGAAAGTTCTGCGGTCACGTCGTTGCTCCTGGTTTCTAAATACCGTTTCAGATATGGAGTTTTGAAAACCCGACCGCCACGGTAAACAAGCGGTGACTTGAGGAGATGCTGAAACCAACGCCGTGCCAAACTCCAAGCCCACACGGCCAGCCTCAGGCGCAGACAACTAGAGCCGGCCTCTACTCCTCCCCCCAGCTTTCCCAGGAGCGGGGGACCAGCGGACCCCAAGAGAAGCGTGGCGAAACTAACAAAAGAAACATTTAAGTACCTCTGAGCCACTGTACGGCTGGGAGACCCTGGAGGTGAGGCCCCTGTGGGCGGAAGGATCCGGCTTTTGCCGCCCCAGCTGCCACGAGGGTCCGACCGCAGCTGCTGGGAAACATACGTCCCCGGGTTACGGGTTACGTGGGTTACGCACGTCACGCACGTCAATGCACGTCAGCCGGCGTGGCACGCGGCTGCAGGCGCTGAGCGCGGGGGCGGGGCCCTACGCGCACGTGGCAGCTCTGCGCCTGGAAACCCCACCCACAAACCTGGCTGGGAGCTGGGGACAAAACCCTGTAAATGTCCAAGATGCACTGTGTCCCCCACCAGGCACTTTGCTGGGTGGTCACCCTGGAGACGCCAGGATCCAAGTCGGGGAAACGGCCATGACGCACCTGTGGTGGGCCAGGCCCACCTCGGCCGACCCTCAGGGAGCTCTCCTGGCTCACCAGGCTGCCTGAATAAGCCTCGGTCGGTCGGAAGCTGCCTGGGCTCGGTGCGGGGGAGACTTTCTCTCGGAGGTGATTGCTAACCAGCCTTGGAGTAAAAGGCCCGGCGGTGCAGCCCTGAGGCCAGGCAGGGTGGGAGCGGGCCTCAGGACACAGAAGGTCCCCGGGCGACCACAGGAAGCTTTCCCGGGGACCAGAGAGGAGTCATTGTGCCTGTGTTAGACTTCTACCCGAGAGCACATTTGTTTGAGTGCATGCGCCCATGCTTGAGTGTGTGTGTGTGTGTGTGTGTGTGCGCGTGTGCGTGTGTGTGTGTGTATGTATGTGTGTGTGAGAGACAGAGAGAGAGAGAGAGAGAGAGAGAGAGTGCGAGGGCAAGAATGTACAAATGCATAAATAAAATACATGGAATGGCAATGGAAGATATTTATTGACATCCTTATCAAAATATTCCAAGGTGTGACATAATGATAATGCATACCTAGCAACTAACTTGCTTGAAAACCTGTAACAGTGAATCTACTAAAGTCAGCCCCCTACATACGAGAGTGAGTTCCATTCCAAGGGTGATTTCGTAAGTCCAACTTGTTCATAAGGACAACAGAGTTAGCCTAGATACCCTACTAACACAATCAAGCTGTATAGTTCTGTACCGTAATCGGCGTATAATAATTTTCACGCCATGCATACAAAGCAAACTCTTAATTTTACAGTACCTTGGAGAGTAGAGTAGTACAGTGTAACTACATCCTTTGACTGTGTGGATCACAACAGACTGTGGACAATTGTGAAAGAGATGGGAATACCAGACCACCTGCCCTGCCTCCTGAGAAATCTGTATGCAGGTCAAGCAGCAAGTTTGAACTGGACGTGGAACAATGGACTGGTTCCAAATTGGGAAAGGATTAAGTCACGGCTGTATACTGTCACCCTCCTTATTTAACTTAAAGGCAGAGTACATCTTGCGAAATGCCAGGCTGGATGAAGCACAAGCTGGAATCAAGACTGCCGGGAGAAATATCAATAACCTCAGATATGCAGACGACACCGCCCTTAAGGCAGACAGGGAGGAGGAACCAAAGAGCCTCCCTGATGAAGGTCAAAGAAGAGCGTGAAACAGTTGGCTTAAAATTCAACACTCAGAAAACTAAGATCACGGCACCCGGTCCCCATCACTTCGTGGCAAACAGATGTGGAAACAATGGAAACAGTGAGAGACTTTATTTGCTTGGGCTCCGAAACCACTGCAGATGGTGACTGCAGCCATGAAATTAAAAGACACGTGCCCCGTGGAAGAGAAGCTATGACCAACCTAGAGAGCATGTTAGAAAGCAGAGACAGTATTGCTTTGTCTAGTCAAAGCTGCGGTTGCTCAAGTAGCCACGTACGGATGTCAGGGTTGGACTGTAAAGAAAGCTGGGCAGCAAAGAATTGATGCTTTTGAACAGTTGAGTGTTGGAGAAGACTCGTGAGAGGTCCTTGGACTGCAAGGAGATCCATCCAGTCAGTCCTACACGAAGTAAGTTCTGAACATTCATTGGAAGGCCTGATGCTGAAACTCCAACACTCTGGCCACCTGATGCGAAGAACTGACTCCCTGGAAAAGGCCCTGATGCTGGGAAAGATCGACGGCTGGAGGAGAAGGGGATGACAGAGGATGAGATGGTCGGATGGCATCACCGACTCGATGGACCTGAGTTTGAGCAAGGTCTGGGAGTTGGTGATCAACACGGAAGCCTGGCATGCCACCGTCCATGGGGTCGCAAAGAGGTGGATACTACTGTGCGACTGAACTAAACTGATAATATAACAGCTGGCATACAGTGGCTGGCATCTTGTGAACAAGCAAGAAGGGTTTTTGAATGGAGGCCATAGAAGAGATGGGAAATGATATAGCTAACTGATTGTCCACAATAGTAGACAGAAGCCAAGGTCCAATTTCACTGGCACCTGATTTTCATGGCCTAGATTCTGGTTCTTTGCTGCATTTAATTCTATCTTCCGTTTTGAAAAAGCAAATGATAACTGGGCAGTTGTTCATTTTCCTCATCATAGGTGACATGGTAGCACTGGGCTGCATTCTGAACGGCTGCTGCAACCTTCATTAACCATTCTACATTTGGGTCCTGTACCTCAAAAATTAACAGTGTCTCCTCAGATAAAGAAAAGCCCCTTGCCATTTCCTGTGTCATGATTCTCTTTCATTCTTCAGTTACTTCTTCCTCTTCTCTCTCTTCATCCTTTCTGTGGGCCTCCAGTTTCATCATTTTTTCATTAGCCTGCTCCTTCTTTGCACAGTAACCATGCTGTATAATACAGTACACAAAATCCCAACCACTTGTAGAGCATGCATGTACATAACAATGTATGCCAGACACGTGAACAAAGTTACATAGCTGAACATGCAAACATACATTCACATCTGAAAGTTCGCAACTTGAAGATTCGTATTGTAGGGGACTTATTGTATCAGAATTTTTAATAAGTGATGAACATCAGTGGCATTTATCTGTAACAACTTCAATGAACGTGAACAATATTTATCTTTCTGTCACTGAGGCAATCCCAGTCCTAATAATGTGTTAGACTGTTGTCAATTTTTACAATAGAGAAAATGCTATTTATCAGTGCCTTTGCAGAGAAAATGGAGATTTTATTTGTTCCCACCACCCAGGTTTATGAACATTCTGAATTTTATAAGAGATCTGTGAACCCTAAATAAGAACCCCTGGTGAAAGGTGTTTTCTTTGATAAACTGCCAATATGTCTCAGTTACTATCACAAATAACATCTTAACACAGAAACTGACATATAATTTTTTATCTAATTTGAAGTGAAATACCTTATGAGACATAGAAAATTACTTTTAAGCAGCAAAAATGCTTAAACTTTCCAGCTTTATCTACAGCAAACAGATATTGGCAGAAACTTTTATTCGTTAGCTTTAAGGTACAATCAGGTGACATGATGACAAAAAAATTAAGAATTGAATGAGAAGTCAAGGATAGAAAGCAAGTTGACAAGACAATGAAAATAAACCTCCTGGTTTACAAATTTTGTTAAGGGTTGGTTGGACCAAGTCAAAGTGGTTTATTCTAGCAATTGTGGCATAGTGTTTGAACACAGAATGGAGCTAGGTACAAAGGGGAAGTTTAAGGAAAACATCATACATTTATATCCACTCCTCTATATTAGAGGTTAGGAAAGGAAAAAGATAGATGGTAGAAGAAAAAATTGAGTGTGTTAATGAAACAGAGCAAGACACTATGGTCCTTGCCCGCCCACCCCTCGACCATATCCTCAGCCTGACTTTTGTTTGTGGAAAAACTTTAGCCAAAGAATAGTTTTAATAAGAGAACAGAGAAAATGCAGAAACAAAGGAAAACAAAGGAGACCAAATAATAGTTTAGTCAGTAAGCGTAGTCAAGGACTTTAGTTCCTTCTCAAGGACTATAGATAATATTCTGAGCCATATCCTGAGCTGTCTTATAGATACTGAAATCTTCAGCAGTTGAAAGAAGTTAACTACATGAAGACCAGACTGTAGCCATGACAAAAGTAGCCACAGTCCTGAGAACTGGCCTCAAAGATATAGCAACAAACCACCCCTCGAACTAGAGATTAACTCTACCTTAAGCAATCAAGATGATGTTGGTCATACCACCACATGACCAATTTCAAGTTGACTGTCAGAGATGACTGTACTGTTTCTGCATGTACCCCTTAACCCCCCTCCCTCCATCTATAAAACTCTTGTCCACAGATTGTTAGTGTGGGAGAAGTCAGCCTTTGGATAGGAGTCCCCCCTCCCCTGCCCACCATGCTGGCATTTGAAGTAAAGCAAACTTTCCTTTCTATCAATCTTGTCTCTTTATTGGCTTTTGATCAGAGAACAGCCTGCCCCCTCCTTTTGGTTACAGTAATACTTACATTAAGCAATAAACTTAAATTCCTTTGATTTACTTTTTACTCCACTCTTTGGATTAGGTTTTGAACAGGAATTATGAAGTGGTAAGTGTAAATCTTTTGTTGCATGCCTCAAATAGCAGCTTCCTCTTAAACATGGTTTAATGCCCTCTGCAGCTATTATTTGTCTTTCTATGACTTCAGGGCCAGGAACAAAGATTTGCATGTCTGGCTTTAATATTTCACAGATTTATTAGCATATCTTTTCATTAATTCACAGATTTATTAAGATCTAACAGAATTTAGAAGCTAGTTGAATAGGGACAGTCACTGCTATTCTCTATTTTTTTTTTTGAGTCATTTAGAGGTATATTACCAAATTAATGTGTTTCTATGCAAAAATGCATGAATTACTTGTGTTTAAGTAGAAATAATGTAGGCTGGCTAGAATGATGTTGCTGATTGACTGATTAGTGAGTATAAGATTGAAGACCATGATAAATGGAAATTTCAGAAAAATTGAGGTTATGCTGAGTATTTTTTGGATAGCTTATTGGCATATCCAAAAGTGCCTTTTTGGTTTGTCCATTTCTCTTCCCCTCTAACCTTAAAAGAGCCTAATTATACGAATGAGATCACTAAGCCATTGAAACTAACTCTGGACTTACGCTCTCCTGAATACATGCCATGTGTTGTCTAACCTGTTGATTCTTTTCCTAGATAAAATGAAAGAATAGAGAATTAAGCAGTTTAAAAATGATTAGCTCTTGAATCTGCCTCCCACCTCCTGCCCATTCCCAGTCCTCTAGATTATTAGAGAGCCCCAGTTTGAGTTTCCTGTGTTGGAGGGGACATATGTACACCTAGGGTTAAGTCATGTTGATGTATGACAGACATCAAAACAATATTGCAAACCAATCATCAACCAATCAAAAATAAATAAATTTTTTTAAATGACTAGCTGTCTAGTGACTGCAATAGCCCCACTAAGGAATCCTACAAGGCAAATCATGGAGACAAGATAACATCTGAAGAGAGAATCAGTCAATCTGCACACAATGGAGAAGGATGCAGAACTCAACCTCCTACCTTGATGATTCACTGAGAGTCTTCCTTCCACTTTTCATTTCACAAACTGTCAAGGCTGAGCAGAATCTTTGAAATTGGTCTTTGCACATGAGTCCACCTTCTCCCCAGATTGCTGGTTTCTGATTAAAGCACCTTTCTTTTCTACTGACATTTGAGTGGCAAGCAGCTGAACCTGGGTTCAGTCACAAATCAACCTTTTAGCAAAATCATATTGAATGCCAGCTTTGTGAGTTGGTATTTATTTCATTTCTTTTAGTCCTCTAAAATTGTATACAACTTCTCAGTATATATGAAATACCCCTAAAATGAGAGCAAAAAGAAAATTTATCAGACATTGGGTGATATTCTGTTACAGTCAATAATTGTATTTCATGCCACTTCATTATCTCTGTAAAGGACAGGCAACCCCAAATTCTAGAGGTATTATGTAAAAAATGTTAATAATTGTACAGAATTTATCATTTTTATTAAAATGTATCATTTTAAATAAGAAAAATGTCTTACTCTGTGTTTTTCACTCTAAAGCACATTGTTAATTTTTTAGTTCAGTTCCATACAACTTCACTGGTTAATTCTACCAAATGTTTGAAGGAAAAAAAAAAAAAAAAACAGCCTTTGGAAACTCTTTCACAAAATAGAGGCGAGCAGGATATTTCCTAATTCATTCTACCGGGCCACTAATTGCCTGATACCATCATAGGAAAAGGAAACCAAAGACCAATATCCTGTTGAATTGCAAAATCCTCGGGGAAGGCGCCAAGATGGCGGAGGAGTAGGACGGGGAAAACACTTTCTCCCCCACAAATTTATCAAAAGAGCATTTAAACGTCGAGTAAATTCCACAAAACAACTTCTGAATGCCGGCAGAGGACATCAGGCACCCAGAAAAGCAACCCAACTCCTCGAAAGGAGGTAGGAAAAAAATATTAAAGACGATAAAAGAGACAAAAGAGGGAGGGACGGAGTTCCGTCCCGGGAAGGGAGTCTTAAAAGAGAGAAGTTTCCAAACACCAGGAAACCTTCTCACTGCCGAATCCGTGCCGAGCTTTGGAAGCACAGAGGGCAACATAACAGGGAGAAAAAATAAACAAACAATTAAAACTCGCAGATTGCGAGCCCTACGGTAACTCGTCCAGCGGAGAAGCAGCGCAGACGCCTGCATCCGCCATTAGCAAGCGGGGGCTGGGCAGGGAGGCGCGGCGCGGGCTGCATTGCTGAGAGTAAGAATCTGGCCTGAATACCCTGAGCACTATCTGAGCGAAATAATTTGGGCTAGCAAACCAGACTGTGGGATATCTACCATGCGAAAAGCCAGCCCTAACCTAAGACACCGCCAGCCCGCGCACGGAACAAAGGACTAAACAGAGGTAGCCGGCTGCAGACCTTCCCCCTCCGGTGACAAGCAGCCAGAGCCGGAAGGGGGCAATCGCAGCCCCAGAGAGACATTATCTATAAAACTGGCTTCTTTGCTAACTAAAACTTATTGGGGGTCTGGACGGTCAACATCTGCCTGAGAAGGTGCGCCGGTTTTACACCCAGATAACCAAGTGGCGGGGAGGCGCTAAGTCGCAGCATTGGCGCTCGCCAAACACCTCATCACCTGAGCTGCTCGGACCTGGGAAGAGCACAAAACGCAGCCCCAACTGAGTCTGCGCCTCTGAGGACTACCCGAGTGCCTGAACCTGAGCGGCTTGGACCTGGGAGGTGCATGCAACCCAGGGCCAGCCTCGGATTGTTCCCGGCGGAACAACCTAGAGCCTGAGCAGTGTGGGCAGGGAGGCTACACGCGCCGTGAGCGGGGGCAGACCCAGTGTGGCTGAGGCATTGCGAGCGCACGCCAGTGTCATTTGTTTGCAGCATCCCTCCCTCCCTCCCCATAGCGCGACTGAACAAAGAGAAGAAATACAGCTCCACCCACCAGAACACCGACACAAGCTTCCCTAACCAGGAAACCTTGACAAGCCACCTCTACATACCCACACACAGCGAGGAAATGCCACAATAAAGAGAACTCCACAAACTGCCAGAATACAGAAAGGACTCCCAAACTCAGCAATTTAAACAAGATGAAGAGACAGAGGAATACCCAGCAGATAAAGGAACAGGATAAATGCCCACCAAACCAAACAAAAGAGGAAGAGATAGGGAATCTACCTGATAAAGAATTCCAAATAATGATAGTGAAATTGATCCAAAATCTTGAAATTAAAATGGAATCACAGATAAATAGCTTGGAGACAAGGATTGAGAAGATGCAAGAAAGGTTTAATAAGGACCTAGAAGAAATAAAAAAGAGTCAATATATAATGAATAATGCAATAAATGAAATTAAAAACACTCTGGAGCCAACAAATAGAATAACAGAGGCAGAAGATAGGATTAGTGAATTAGAAGATAGAATGGCAGAAATAAATGAATCAGAGAGGATAAAAGAAAAACGAATTAAAAGAAATGAGGACAATCTCAGAGACCTCCAGGACAATATTAAACGCTACAACATTCGAATCCTAGGGGTCCAGAAGAAGAAGACAAAAAGAAAGACCATGAGAAAATACTTGAGGAGATAATAGTTGAAAACTTCCCTAAAATGGGGAAGGAAATAATCACCCAAGTCCAAGAAACCCAGAGAGTCCCAAACAGGATAAACCCAAGGAGAAACACCCCAAGACACATTAACATAATTAATCAAATTAACAAAGATCAAACACAAAGAACAAATATTAAAAGCAGCAAGGGAAAAACAACAAATAACACACAAGGGAATTCCCATAAGGATAACAGCTGATCTTTCAATAAAACTCTTCAAGCCAGGAGGGAATGGCAAGACATACTTAAAATGATGAAAGAAAATAACCTACAGCCCAGATTATTGTACCCAGCAAGGATCTCATTCAAGTATGAAGGAGAAATCAAAAGCTTTTCAGACAAGCAAAAGCTGAGAGAATTCTGCACCACCAAACCAGCTCTCCAACAAATACTAAAGGATATTCCCTAGACAGGAAACACAAAAGTGGTGTATAAACTCAAACCCAAAACAATAAAGTAAATGGCAACGGGATCATACTTATTAGTAATTACCTTAAATGTAAATGGGTTGAATGACCCAACCAAAAGACAAAGACTGGCTGAATGGATACAAAAACAAGACCCCTACGTATGTTGTCTACAAGAGATCCACCTCAAAACAGGGGACACATACAGACTGAAAGTGAAGGGCTGGAAAAAGATTTTCCATGCAAATTGGGACCAAAAGAAAGCAGGAGTCACAATACTCGTATCAGATAAATTAGACTTTAAAACAAAGGCTGTGAAAAGAGACAAAGAAGGTCACTACATAATGATCAAAGGATCAATCCAAGAAGAAGATATAACAATTATAAATATATATCCACCCAACATGGGAGCACCGCAGTATGTAAGACAAATCCTAACAAGTATGAAAGGAGAAATTAACAATAACACAATAATAGTGGGAGACTTTAATACCCCACTCACACTTATGGATAGATCAACTAAACAGAAAATTAACAAGGAAAAAAAAATGTATCTATAAAGCTCACTAAAAAAAAAAAGAATATGATATGTGAACTGGCTATCATGATCAACAAAAAGAATTTTGTAGAGAAGCTAGGAAGAGCTAATTAGCCAAGCTCTAGATGAGGGAAGTTCCAGGTTTGGAAATTTTTAATGTTTGTGTAAATAGAAATAACAATTTGGAACTGGCATTTATAAATGATTCAAATCAAATTAGAAATGACTAGTCTTTCTGTACAGACTCATGTAATAGTCCAGCTGTGGTGAACAAAAAGTAAAAATAGTGAATTATAATCAATATTTTTACACTTAAAATATAATTTTTCTCCCAATCACTTCAAAATGAAGGAGAAAAGGGAGGTTAATTTAAAAAAAATGGTGATTTTTCTTCCATCGATTTTGAAAAAAAAAAAAAAAGAAAGTTATTTTTGTTTGCTAAGTCATCTTAACATATTTTCAGCTGACAAACAAATAGGGAGATAGAGTAACAGTCAATACAAATATTGAGAGTATCAGCTAGATAACTTTAGGAAGAATATTATTTCCTTTCCAAACCAACCAGTCTTTATAAAATTTAAATATTAATACAGAACAGAATAATAGAAATTAGATTATATCACAATTATAATATTTTAGAGTTATTATTGTAACTGCATGCATAACATTAAACAAAATAAAGTAATAACTGCATCCAAAAAAAAAATCCTCAAGAAAATGCTAGCAAACCAAATTAAGGATATGAAAAAGACTTAACACCATGAACAATTGGGATTAACCAAGAAATGCAAGTGTGGTTCAACATACAAAGCAAAATCAATGTAATATACTGTATTAACAGAACAAATTTAAAAATCATCTCAAAAGACACACAAAAGTCCAGGTTCGATGCACGATGCTGGAGGCTTGGGGCTGGTGCACTGGGACGGCCCAGGGGGATGGTATGGGGAGGGAGGAGGGAGGAGGGTTCGGGATGGGGAACACATGTATACCTGTGGCGGATTCATTTTGATATTTGGCAAAACTAATACAATTATGTAAAGTTTAAAAATAAAATAAAATTAGAAAAAAAATGCATTTGACAAGATCCTACACATTTAAATTGTAAAAAAACACTTAAAACATTGTGAATAGAAGGATACTTTTTTAACCTCAGAAAGGGCATCTATAAAAAACAGCTAACATCATATTCAATGGAGAAAGACTGAAATATTTCCCCCTAAGGTCAGAAAAAAGGACAGTGTCCACTTTTGCCACTTCTGTTCAACATTTTACTCGAAGTTCTAGCCAAAGCCATAAAGTAATAACATGAAAAATAAGATTCAGATCAAAAATAAATAATTAAACTGTCTGTTTATAGAAGTAATGATCATATATATAGAAAACTAAAGATCACACACAATGTAGTAGATATAATAAACAATTTCAACAAAGCTATTGGATACAGGAAGAATATACACAAATCAGTTATATTTGTACACAATACCAATGAATAATCAGAAAGAAAAAAAAAACTTTTAAATCTATTTATAATCATATCTTTTTTAAAAGATACTTTAAAAAGTTTAAGTGTAAGAATTTTCCACTACAAACAACAAAGTCCTAAATAAATATAAACATATTATATGTTCATGGACTGGGAGATTTAATATTATTAAGATGTCAATAAAGGGACTTCCCTGGTGGCCCAGTAGCCAAGACGCTGTGCTCCCAGTGCAGGAGGTCCAGGTTCAACCCCTGGACAGAGAATTAGATCCTGCATGCTGCAACTAGGAGTTCACAGTTCAGTTCAGTTCAGTCGCTCAGTCATGTCCGGCTCTTTGCGACCCCATGAATCACAGCACGCCAGGCCTCCCTGTCCATCACCAACTCCTGGAGTTCACTCAGACTCATGCCCATCGAGTCAATGATGCCATCCAGCATCTCATCCTCTGTTGTCCCCTTCTCCTCCTGCCCCCAATCCCTCCCAGCATCAGAGTCTTTTCCAATGAGTCAACACGTCACATGAGGTGGCCAAAGTACTGGAGTTTCAGCTTTAGCATCATTCCTCCCAAAGAAATCCCAGGGCTGATCTCCTTCAGAATGGACTGGTTGGATCTCCTTGAAGTCCAAGGGACTCTCAAGAGTCTTCTCCAACACCACAGTTCAAAAGCATTGACTCTTCAGCACTCAGCTTTCTTCACAGTCCAAATCTCACATCCATACATGACCACTGGAAAAACCATACCCTTGACCAGACAGACCTTTGTTGGCAAAGTAATGTCTCTGCTTTTTAATGTGCTGTCTAGGTTGGTCATAACTTGGCTTCCAAGGAGTAAGTGTCTTTAAATTTCATGGCTGCAGTCACCATCTGCAGTGATTTTGGACCCCCCAAAATAAAGCCTGACACTGTTTCCACTGTTTCCCCATCTATTTCCCATGAAGTGATGGGACCAGATGCCATGATCTTCGTTTTCTGAATGTTGAGTTTTAAGCCAACTTGTTCATTCTCCTCTTTCAGCTTTTTCAAGAGGCTTTTTAGTTCCTCTTCCCTTTCTGCCATAAGGGTGGTGTGATCTGCATATCTGAGGTTATGGATATTTCTCCTGGCAATCTTGATTCCAGCTTGTGCTTTTTCCAGCCCAGTGTTTCTCCCAGCCCAGTGTTTCTCATGATGTACTCTGCATATAAGTTAAATAAGAACGGTGACAATATACAGCCTTGACGTACTTCTATTCCTATTTGGAACCAATCTGTTGTTCCATGTCCAGTTCTAACTGTTGCTTCCTGACCTGCATACTAATTTCTCAAGAGGCAGATCAGGTGGTCTGGTGTTCCCATCTCCTTCAGAATTTTCCACAGTTTATTGTGATCCACACAGTCAAAGGCTTTGGCATATTCAATAAGGCAGAAATAGATGTTTTTCTGAAATTCTCTTGCTTCTTCGATGATCCATTGGATGTTGGCAATTTTATTTCTGGTTCCTCTGTCTTTTCTAAAACCAGCTTGAACACCTGGAAGTTTACAGTTCATGTATAGCCGAAGCCTGGCTTGGAGAATTTTCAGCATTACTTTACTAGCGTGTGAGATGAGTGCAATTGTGCAGTAGTTTGAACATTCTTTGGCACTGCCTTTCTTTGGGATTGGAATGAAAACTGACCTTTTCCAGTCCTGTGTCCACTGCTGAGTTTTCCAAATTTGCTGGCATATTGAGTGCAACACTTTCACAGCATCATCTTTCAGGATTTGAAATAGCTCAACTGGAAATCCATCACCTCCATGAGCTTTGTTCGTAGTGATGCTTTCTAAGGCCCACTTGACTTCACATTCCAGGATGTCTGGCTCTAGGTGAGTGATCACACCATCGTGATTATCTTGGTCGTGAAGATCTTTTTTGTATAGTTCTTCTGTGTATTCCTGCCACCTCTTCTTAATATCTTCTGCTTCTGTTAGGTCTGTACCATTTCTGTCCTTTATCGAGCCCATCTTTACATGAAATGTTCCCTTGGTATCTTGAATTTTCTTGAAGAGATCTCTAGTCTTTCCCATTCTGTTGTTTTCCTCTATTTCTTTGCACTGATCGCTGAGGAAGGCTTTCTTATCTCTTCTTGCTATTCTTTGGAACTCTGCATTCAGATGCTTATATCTTTCCTTTTCTCCTTTGCTTTTTGCTTCTCTTCTTTTCACAGCTATTTGTAAGGCCTCCTCAGACAGCCATTTTGTTTTTTTGCATTTCTTTTCTATGGGAATGGTCTTGATCCATCTCCTGTACAATGTCACGAACCTCCGTCCATAGTTCATCAGGCACTCTATCTATCAGATCTAGTCCCTTAAATCTATTTCTCACTTCCACTGTATAATCATAAGGGATTTGATTTAGGTCATACCTGAATGGTCTAGTGGTTTTCCCTACTTTCCTCAATTTTAAGTCTGAATTTGGCAATAATGAGTTCATGATCTGAGCCACAGTCAGCTCCTGGTCTTGTTTTTGCTGACTGTATAGAGCTTCTCCATCTTTGGCTGCAAAGAATGTAATCAATATGATTTCGGTGTTGACCATCTGGTGATGTCCATATGTAGAGTGTTCTCTTGCATTGTTGGAAGAGGGTGTTTGCTATGACTAGTGCATTTTCTTGGCAAAACTATTCGTCTTTGCCCTACTTCATTCCGTATTCCAAGGCCAAATTTGCCTGTTACCCCAGGTGTTTCTTGACTTCCTACTTTTGCATTCCAGTCCCCTATAATCAAAAGGACATCTTTTTTGGGTGTTAGTTCTAAAAGGTCTTGTAGGTCTTCATAGAACTGTTCCACTTCAGCTTCTTCAGTGTTACTGTTGTGGCATAGACTTAGATTACTGTGATATTGAATGGTTTGCCTTCGAAACGAGCAGAGATCATTCTGTCTTTTTTGAGATTGCCTCCAAGTACTGCATTTCAGACTCTTTTATTGACCATGATGGCTACTCCATTTCTTCTGAGGGATTCCTCCCTGCTGTAGTAGATATAATGGTCATCTGAGTTAAATTCACCCATTCCAGTCCATTTTAGTTTGCTGATTCCTAGAATGTCAACATCCACTCTTGCCATCTCTTGTTTGACCACTTCCAATTTGCCTTGATTCATGGACCTGACATTCCATGTTCCTATGCAATATTTCTCTTTACAGCATCGGACCTTGCTTCTATCACCAGTCACATCCACAACTGGGTATTGTTTTTGCTTTGCCTCCATCCCTTCATTCTTTCTGGAGTTATTTCTCCACTGATCTCCAGGAGCATGTTGGGCCCCTACTGACCTGGGGAGTTCCTCTTTAAGTATCCTATCATTTTGCCTTTTCAGACAGAATGTGGTCCCCTGGAGAATGGAATGGCAAACCACTTTAGTATTCTTGCCTTGAGAACCCCATGAACAGTATGAAAAGGTAAAACAGTATGAATGGAGTTCACATGCCAGAACTAAAAATATGAGCCCACATGCTACCACTAAGACCTGAAGCAGGCAAATAAATAAATATTTTTTAAAATATTTCAATACAGCTGAAAGGAATCTAAAAATTTATTTAAATTCCTATATAAATTCCAGCTGAACTTTTTGCAGCAGCAGAGAATCTAATCTTAAATTCACTGGAAATTTCAAGGTCCTTTATAGGCAAAACCATCTTGAAAAATAAAAAAAGAACAAAGTCTATCCCATCTATTTACCATTCTCCACACAGCAGCCAAAGTTGCTTCTATGAAATACATATCATATTGCTATTTTACACAGAATCCCCAATGCATTACAAATTAACTCAGAACAAAACACAAAGTTTATGTTTTTGTGTTTAGTGTCCTACATAGTCTGGTCTTCCACTACCTGTATTACCTGATCTTTTACCATTCTTTCTATTGTTCACTTGACACCAGTCACTAGCCTCCTTGAAATCCCTTGAATATACCTAGCCAGCTCTTCAGGGCCATTGCACATAATGCATTCTTTGCCTATGTCACTTTTTCTCACATTGCTTTAGGATTTGCTCTCTCACTTCAAGTAGCTTCTCAAATGTCACCTTTTCAGAAAGGACTTCCTATTTACTCTCTCAAAACTTGCACTCCCAATTCCCATACCTTCCATTGGCAATCTGTTTCCTTTTTCCTGCCTTATCTTTCTTCGTCATTATCTCACATATATTAAAATATTCAGTATTTATTTATCTTCATAAAATTTAAGCTTCATGAAAATGAGGAAATTCTCCATTTGTTTGTTGTTGTGTCATCAATGCCAGACCAGTAAACAGCATATCTTAAGTACTCAATAAATATTTCTGAATAAATAAATGGATATTAGTAAATGAGGTGACGTTTACCTCTTCATACTTTGAAAAATATTAAAATTGTACAGCTGCCACTTTCCTCATCTCCTTTGCCAACTCATCCCCATTAATTCCCTTCTTCCTTATATAAGGTTAATATAGCTATGAAGTGTATATTTTAAAACTCTTTTAGGAATTGAAAGGAGCTTCATATTGCTGTCACTTATGACTCAAATTGAATGCTTAATATTTATTTTCTCCAACATTGGAAATATAAATGTATATATTTAATGATGTATATATACATTTATATATGTACAAATATATGCATGCAGTTGGCTCTATCTACAGGTTCCACAATCATGGATCCAATCAACTGTGGATCAAAATACTTCTTAAAAATTCCATAAAATTCCAAAAAACAAAAATTTCAGTTGCAGTACACTGGCAAATATTTACATAGCATTTACATTGTATTTACAAATACTTACATAGCGTTTACATTGTATTAGGTATTATAAGTAATTTAGAGATGATTTAATGTATACAGGAGAATGTGTCTAGGTTATATGCAAATACTTCACCATTTTATGCAAGAGACTCGAGTAATCATGGATTTTGGTATCCTCGGGGAGTCCTGAAAGAATCCCCCACAGATACCAAGGGACAACTGTATGTATATACAAACACACACAGATAAAAATGTATT
Source organism: Bos javanicus (assembly GCF_032452875.1). Classification (NCBI taxonomy): domain Eukaryota; kingdom Metazoa; phylum Chordata; class Mammalia; order Artiodactyla; family Bovidae; genus Bos; species Bos javanicus. Next base: position 11,964,144 of record NC_083897.1, read on the forward strand.
TCTATTTCCTTGGGTTCTAAACTTGGATACTATGGTAATGAAGCTATCTTCTCTGATTTTATGCTCATTTTTATTGATTTACTTTGTTCAGAAAAAGGAAAGAAAAGCAAGTAAAACTGTTCAGCAGTTCCAGGTGGCCTACTTAACGTGGATCAGCCATCTCATACGTCTATATCGATTAAAAGAAGCAAAACCATATGGGTAGCTTAAAAGTAAACATTTTTTCTAAGTCTCTCATTTACCATATCTGCAATCTCTATTAGCCACACAAGCAAAATTCACAGAACATTTTCTTACTTTGTAAACTTTTGTATTATTTATTCATGACATTTGTATATAAAAAGAGTGATATCCTTTCTCAATGAGATGTCACTAATCCTAGAATATACATTAATGATATGAGATATAATTCAGTCCTGAATTCAAATAAGCACTGACTGACCTCGTCTACTCAGCAATTTTTCATCTTCCTCTGCTCTGCTTTTATTTATTCATTTATTTTTAGGTATATTTTTTATTTATTCATTTATTTTAGGAAATCTGGCCATCTCTCTCCAATTGTAATCATACATTCCATAGTTGAAATTCTGAAAATCTGATATTTTGATGGACATCTAAAAAAAAAAAAAAGATTGAATATGGATCAAGGTCTTTTAGGGATCTTCTCCCATCAGCAGCTTTTCAGTGTGGATCCCTTTGGTCTTCTCTTGGATGAGCTGTAGCCTTGCTCTTTAGTGCCAACCAATCTCTTTTTTTTTTTTTTTTTTTTTTTTTAGGAGAGGAGGCACTTTGAAATCAGCAACCATTTAAAACCACTGATCAAAGTATGCCATGGATTGTTTCCAATGAACCGCATCTGCATCTACAATCACTGGCTTCCAAGAGATATTTCCTAACAGCAGCAAAACTGGCTCAGACACTGGTCACAGGCCAACTTCCCTCAGCTTTGCTCCTATGATGGTTTCTATCCAAGGCCATCGAGTGGTTTTCAATGGCACTTCAGCTTCTTTCATAACACAAGGAAAGTGGAAGTTCATCTTCTATAAATAACTGCATCTATTTAAAAGTACCAAACTAACTACTTTTCAAGCCAATCAATCCTAATATATGCCTGGTATACATCGAGTGGCTTTCTGATGTTGAAAAGTGATTCAAGAGAAAAATTACATATTTTCTGGAAAGAAACTGGTTTTCAAATTCAAATTAATGTGTTTATAGTTTATTTTAAGAGCTATTTAAAAATCCACAAAGTTTTAAATGGTGTTTCTGCTAAAATTGGGTTTCTAGGTTATTTGTTTGTTATTTTGACCAATGACCATTATTTCTATGATCAGTTGTCAGTCTCCATATCAGTATTATAGATCAATTAACTTTTAGGAAGAACAAGTAAAAATCATGTATCAGTTTTCCATGATGAGAAAAATAATCAAGCAACAATGACTCTGAAAATGTAAAGTCTCTAGTAAAGAGAGTAAACAACCAGATATTACATTAAATATGTGGGGAAATGGAGGTCATCTATAGGCATATTCTACATATCTGCTTATGCTTGATATATACTCACCAAAGTAAATACAAACAGGAATGTAGATACCCTGTAACTCTGGAAAACAAATGATTAAGACACAGATGGGACTTCCCTGGTGCTCCAGTGGTTGGGAATCTGTCTTGCAGTACAGGGGATGTGGGTTTGATCCCTGCTGGGGGAACTCGGATCCCACATGCTGCAGAGCTCTTGTGCCACAACCACTGCACCCATATGCTCCAGAGCTGATGTGCCATGACTAGAGAGTCTGTGTACCACAACAAAAGATCCTGTGTGATGCAACAAAGATCCCACATGCCACAACTACAGCCAAATAAATACGTTTTTTAAAGCCATATATTCTGTTTTCATATAGATTTAAAATCCATATTGATGTATTTTGAGCTCCAAGATCTCTACAGACACAGCATTTAAGTAGTTTTCTGCTGAAGAGTCATCCTGATTTTCAAAGTGATGATTCATTCTAATAAAATTATTTTAGAAGTCAATACACAAAGTAAAATATGTAAATAAAAATATATTTAAAATAATTCAAGCTTCAAAATATCCTGTCATAGTTCATCAACTGAAATATTTATGTCAAAAGCTCTATGTTTTAACACACAAGTAAGAAAAAAGTGATGAAAAGATTTTGGCTTTTGGTTTTTTATGGGTGGAATATTTCCCTTCAAAATTCATATTTTGAATCATTAACTCACAATTTTTGGTATTTGGAGATGGGAATTTAGGGAGGTAATGTTAGGTAAGATTAGACAAGATCATAAGTCTGGGACACTCGTGAGAGGATTAGTGTCCTTATAAGAAGAAACATCAAAGACCTAGCTTCCTCTGTGTGTGTGTGTGTCTCCCTGTCGCTTCTCCTCTCCTCTCCTTTCTCCTTTTCTCTTACAATTCCAGTGCATACATGTGCACACACATACACACACACACACACACACACACACATACAATGAGAAAAGAGCATGTGAAAACACAGCAAAAAGGTGGCCATCTAGAAGCCATGAAGAAGCCAGAAAATATGAGAATGAATAAATAAATTCATCAAGGCTGCACAATACAAGATTAATTTAGAGAAACCTTTTGCATTTCTCTGAACTAGTAATGAAATATCAGGAAGAGGAAGTAAAAAAAAATCTTATTTATACATGCATCCAAAAAAGACTCTAAGAATAAACTTAACCAAGGTGAAAAAACCATATACTGAAAACTATAAAACATTGATGAAGGAAACTAAAAGTGATAAGGGAAAAGATATCTCATGCTCTTAGACTGGAAGAAGTAATAGTATTAATATGGCCATACTGGAGAAGGAAATGGCAACCCACTCCAGTGTTCTTACCTGGAGAATCCCAGGAACGGGGGAGCCTGGTGGGCTGCCATCTCTGGGGTCGCACAGAGTCGGACACGACTGAAACGACTTAGCAGCAGTAGCAGCAACATGGCCATACTACCCAAGCAATCTACAGATTTAATGTAATTCTTATCAAAATATTCAGAACATTTTTTACAAAACTAGGACAAATAATACTAAAATTTATTTCGAACCACAAAGAACCCAAATGCCAAAGCAATCTTGAGAAAAAAGAGCAAAGCAGAGGATATAACTCTCTCAGACATCTGTTCAATTCATTTCAGTTGCTCAGTCGTGTCCAACTCTTTGTGACCCCATGAAACGCAGCACGCCAGGCCTTCCTCTCCATCACCAACTCCTGGAGACCACCCAAACCTATGTCCACTGAGTCGGTGATGCCATCCAACATCTCATCCTCTGTCATCCCCTTCTCCTCCTGCCCTCAATCTTTCCCAGCATCAGGGTCTTTTCCAATGAGTCAGTTCTTTGCATCAGGTGGCCAAAGTATTGGAGTTTCAGCCTCAACATCAGTCCTTCCAATGAACACCCAGGACTGATCTCGTTTAGGATGGACTGGTTGGATCTCCTTGCAGTCCAAGGGACTCTCAAGAGTCTTCTCCAACACCACAGTTCAAAAGCATCAATTCTTTGGCGCTCAGCTTTCTTTGTAGTCCAACTCTCACACCAATACATGACCACTGGAAAACCATAGCCTTGACTAGATGGACCTTTGTTGGCAAAGTAATGTCTCTGCTTTTTAATGTGCTGTCTAGGTTGGTCATAACTTTGCTTTCAAGGAGTAAGTGTCTTTAAATTTCATGGCTGCAGTCACCATCTGCAGTGATTTTGGAGCCCCAAAAAGTAAAGTCAGCCACTGTTCCCTCAGTTTCCCCATCTATTTGCCATGAAGTGACGTGACCAAATGCCATGATCTTAGATTTCTGAATGTTGAGTTTTAAGCCAACTTTTTCACTCTCCTCTTTCACTTTCATCAAGAGGCTCTTTAGTTCTTCTTCACTTTCTGCCATAAGGGTGGTGTCATCTGCATATCTGAGGTTATGGATATTTCTCCTGGCAATCTTGATTTCAGCTTGTGCTTCTTCCAGGCCAGCGTTTCTCATGATGTACTCTGCTTATAAGTTAAATAAGCAGGGTGACAATACACAGCCTTGATGTACTCCTTTTCTTATTTGGAACCAGTCTGTTGTTCCATGTCCAGTTCTAACTGTTGCTTCCTGACCTGCATACAGGTTTCTCAAGAGGCAGGTCAGGTGGTCTGGTATTCCCATCTCTTTCAGAATTTTCCACAGTTTACTGTGACCCACACAGTCAAAGGCTTTGGTATAGTCAATAAAGCAGAAATAGATGTTTTTCTGTAACTTTCTTGCTTTTTTCGATGATCCAGCGGATGTTGGCAATTTGATCTCTGGTTCCTCTGCCTTTTCTAAAACCAGCTTGAACATCAGGAAGTTCACGGTTCACATATTGCTGAAGCCTGGCTTGGAGAATTGTCAGCATTACTTTACCAGCGTGTGAGATGAGTGCAATTGCGCGGTAGTTTGAGCATTCTTTGGCATTGCCTTTCTTTGGGATTGGAATGAAAACTGACTTTTTCCAGCCCTGTGGCCACTGCTGAGTGTTCCAAATTTGCTGACATATTGAGTGTAGCACTTTCACAGCATCATCTTTCAGGATTTGAAATAGCTCAACTGCAATTCCATCACCTCCACTAGCTTTGTTCGTTGTGATGCTTCCTAAGGCCCACTTGACTAGAGTAGCTTGTAAAACCATAGACCTAATAAATGAGAATCTGGAATACAATTTATGTTACCCAAAGCCCTGTTTTCTTTCCACCAAGCCATATTACCTCTCAAAGCATGCACATTATTTGTTAGTGCTCAATCTATCATCCCATTGAGAGATTTTTGTGGGGCTTAATGTCTTCATCTTCTCTAAAATAAACAATAGATTTAAGTTGCCTTGGGACATTACTTTTCAAGTTTCATTGTATTGATTTTCAGTGACCCCAAGTTTATATTGTTTGAGAATTCTATAACTGCCATTTAATGTAATAGTTAAGAATAAGGACTGATACAGAGTTCCTGGGTTCAAATCTCAACTCTGTATCTATTTAAATAATATTTTATCCCTCTTGGTTCACATCTATAAAAAGCCTAAAATAACAGTATATAACTCAGAGAATTTTTGTGAGGATTAAGGGAGGTATTATAACTATAGTATTTATAAGAGTGCCTGTTGGCCCAGGCATATAAAAACTAAAAAAACTATAAAAACTAGTCATTGTCATTATTATAAATGATCTAAAAGTTATTTCCTCTTCTTATAGAAAAAAGAAGATACCTATATGATTTTGAAATAGATGGATTTTATTTTTATTTATTTGACTGTATGGCATGTGAGATCACAGTTCCCCACCCAGTATTCAAACCCATGCACCCCATAATGGAAGCACTGAGTTTCACCCACTAGACTGCCAGGGAAGTCCCTAGATGCATTTTAAACAATGAATATTTTTATCTGAGCTTCTTAGACTGGTTGGGGCAAACATAGTGTTGGTAATGTGAAGATTACATGTTCCCTGAAACTGAGTCCTTTATTGTCAATTTAGTTATTGCCTGCAATGCAAAATGAGATTTTTTTAAGTATTTCATTTCCAGGATCTCAAATAGTGCCTAGTATACTTGCATTTTTTAAATTAATTTTATCAAAATGCTTGTTCTTATTACATGTAGATTTGTATGTGTGTCTCTGGGGCGGATAACTTGAAACTTGTTTAAGAGGTCTCAAAAGTGGCTCTGCTCTTGGTTTTGTGTCTGTTTCTAAGCAAATGGTTTAATGTGTGTAAGCCTCAGTTTAAGTAGAAATAACAGCTGTCTGTATTAAACATGTTTCTAAATTCTGTATTGGCTATTTGACATCAATTATTCCCAACCTCTCCATAAGTTCACTAGGTCACAGTGCCAGATTTAATGACCAAAATTGTTAATATCTTCACTTTGAGGTGGAGCTGATGTAATGATAATAGAAATAAGTGTGTTAGTCAATCAGTCATGTCCAATTCTTTGTGACTTCATGGACTATAGCTCGCCAGGCTCCTCTGTCCATGGGATTTTCCAGGCAAGAATACTGACTGGAGTGGGTTGCCCATTCCTTCTCCAATAGAAATAAAGTGCACAACAAATGGGATGTGTTTGAATCACTCCGAAACCACCCCTCCCACACCAGTCCATGGAAAATTGTCTTCTACAAAATCGGTCCCCAATGCCAAAAAATATGGGGACTGCTGCAATAAGAGATGTCTCCACCTAGTCACATCATAAGGTCACATCATGAGTCACGTCATAGTCATACGGCAGAATCCCAATTCCTCTACTTACTGACTCCTTCATATGATAAGTCTTGTGTGCTCCTGCATGGTCCGCTGTGTCTGTCATTTCTTAGGAAACTGTTTTTAAATTTTTCTTTCAATGGAATTAGCTTATGCCATCATTCAGTCACTTTTTAAAATTAAGATCCTGGTACAATACAATATCCTCTGTTGTAAACATATCCCAGTTGTGTATTTAATGAGAGATGGAAGCACTTGATAAATGGTAAACAGCTTTGTTAATGTAAGTTGCTTATCAAACATCAGTTGAACTAATTTCCCAATCAAGAATGTATATTCCAATCTCTTTACTATATAAAACAAAATTAAAATTTATGATTTCTAAGAATTAACTCATTTTATACACACACACACACACACACACACACACACACACACGGTATTTGCTGAAACCTCTTCAAAGTTTGTTAGAAGTTGCATTATTATATGTGTTTGCCAAAATTCATTGAATTATATCTAAAAAGAGTGAGCTTTCAGTTCAGTTCAGTTGTTCAGTCATGTCCAACTCTTTGCAACCCCATGGACTGCAGCATGCCAGGCTTCCCTGTCCATCACCAACTCCTGGAGCTTACTCAAACTCATGTCCATAGAGTCGGCGATACCATCCAACCATCTCATCCTCTGTCATCCCTTTCTCCTCCTGCCTTCAATGTTTCCCAGCACCAGGGTCTTTTCCAATGAGTCAGTTCTTCACGTCAGGTGGCCAAAATATTGGAATTTCAGCTTTAGCATCAGTCCTTCCAATGAATATTCAGAACTTACTTCCTTTAGGATTGACTTGTTGGATCTCCTTGCAATCCAAGGAACTCTTATGAGTCTTCTCCAACACCACAGTTCAAAAGCATCAATTCTTTGCTGCCCAGCTTTCTTTACAGTCCAACCCTGACATCCATACGTGACTACTGGAAAAACCATAGCTTTGACTAGACGGACGTTTGTTGGCAAAATAATGTCTCTGCTTTTTAATATGCTGTCTAGGTTGGTCATAGCTTTTCTTCCAAGGAGCAAGTGTCTTTTAATTTCATGGCTTCAGTCACCATCTGCAGTGGTTTTTGAGCCCCCCAAATAAAGTCTCTCACTGTTTCCATTGTTTCCTTGTCTATGTGCCATGAAGTGATGGGACTGGATGCCATGACCTTAGTTTTCTGAATGTTTAGTTTAAGCCAGCTTTTCACTTTTCATTCTTATTTTTCTTCACTCTTCAGCCTCTTAATTCTTATTTTAATAATAAATAATTATTAATACTATTATAACATTTTACAACTCATATTATAATAGTATTAAAATTATTTTAGTACATTTTATCAAAACTCAGTTTATTGAAGTATAATTTACATGTACTAAAGCTCACTCTTCTTAGATATAATTCTATGAATCTTGACAAGCACATATAATAATGCAACCTCCAACATAGTCAAGATTTAGAACACTTTCATAATCACAAGTTGGTCTCTCTGCTACTTTGTAGTCAGCCCTCTCTTCTACCTACAACCTACATTTCCAGCCCCTGAGCAGGATTGCTGTCCCTCAGGGGATAGACTTTCTGTCCTGGGTCCCTTTTTTGGGGAAAGGTTCGTGTCTCTTTGGAATTCAGACCTCTGCCCTATTTTCCATGTTTGCCCTGTGTCATCAACTCTTTGATGAGATCAAGAAAATAAATGATATTTTAGATTATCTGAATTTTCTTATTTGTTAATTATGATAGCAGTAGTCCTTCTGCCTTATACATCTTACATGGAAACCAAACTATGTTACTTTTTTTGGACACACATAACCATGTTGGAAGGATGTAAATGAAATAATTCTAATACAGCATTTAATCTTCAGGAACTAACTCTAATCAACCAATCTTTTTCTTTTTATTGGTTTCCTATTTCTATCATGCCTTCCAAGTTCAAATTTTCTTATAACTTTTTTTACATACTGCATATATTTGTCTCTTTTTCCTTTATAGATTTGCAGCTCTAATATTTTTTTTTTTTTGAGGTTTAAATGCACTGCATGAAAACACCAAATTTCCCTAATGATTTCAAGTTTAAAAAGATATATAAAAGCCTTTCCTGGTGGCCCAGTGGTTAAGAATCCACCTTGCAATGCAGAGGACACTGGTTTGATCCCTTTTCTGGTAAGATCCTACACGCCACGGGATAACTAAGCCTGTGTACCACAACCTCTGAGCCCATGTGCACTAACTACTGAAGCCAGTGTGCCCTAGAATCTGTGTTCTTGTAACAAGAGAAGCCACCACAATAAGAAGCCCATGCATTGCAACTAGAGAGTAGCCGCTGCTCTCTGCAACTAGAGGAAGCCTACATGCAGCAGTGAAGATATTAAAAAGATATGCCAAAACCCTTTAAAAAACCCAGTTTAACCTAGTGAATATTCAAAAAAAGAGAAAAAAAAAGGAGAGTGGAGAGAGACAGAGACAGAAAGGATGAGAGACTGAGAGATTGTAGTGCAAGATACATATTCATAAGGTAGTATATTAAAATTATTTTTTACAGTTACCACCTTTGCATGAGTTTAATCTTTTTAGAATTTCATGAATTTCTTTAATGTTTGTTTTAAAGTCCAGTTTCAAATTTGCAATGGATATGTCCTACTACTTACAAGATTACTCTACTTTTTTTTCTTTTTAGTCAAATATAAGCCTGGCTTATATTTTTAGAACAATATTTTACCATAACAAAAATACTAAGAAAATGGCCACATGAAATTATTGCTCTTCCAAAATGGAATTTATTATGAGCTCTTGTATATAAACTCCATTAATTTAAGTTGTGAAGAATGAACTTAAAAAGGTATTTCCTTCAGCAAATAATACAGCTCTTTGGCAAACTGACTACCTTCCTAACATATAGCCATATGGTTCTCTTTTGTTCTAAAGAATAGAATGTCTTTTATTCCCTCTTTATTCTCTATCTTGATCATTGATCAAGGTTCTGAGATCACATTCTAAACATAAAAATTCTATTTTTTCTAAATATTTTTAGGTTTCATCACAGTCACCATGGGTATTAAATGAGCACTCATTATAATTATATAATTCATGGGTTAATTTTGTATTTGTTTCCAGATAGGTCAGATTTAAAGCATAAATTTCTGTAAACTAAATTTAAATCACATACAATGGAAGAAATAAATTTGTACTTTCTTCTGGTAATCGCTATTCTATAGAATGAAAATACGTAATAAATTCAAATGTTCCCATTATTTTCCCATTCTCTAGATGATTTTTAAAATCATTGCTCATCAGCATATCTTTAATTCACTTAATGTCCATCTTGAAAACTTCTCAACATTTTTACCCTTAAGTATATGTGGAATATGGAAAATGTGTGTTTAGCTATAAAATATTAAGTGTCAAGTAATTTATGGTAGTGCTGTGGGACCATTCATTTAAAACTGTTTATTTAAGCACACTGGGGCTTCCCTGGTGGCTCAATGGTAAAGAAACTGCCTGCCAATGCAGGAGACATAGCTTTGATCAATGGGTTGGGAAGATCCCCTGGAGAAGGAAATGCAACCCACTCCAGTATTCTTGCCTAGGAAATCCCATGGACAGAGGAACCTGGCGGACTATAGTCCATGGGGTTGCAAAATAGTTGCAGTCACAACTTACTGATTAAATAAGAAATTTAAGCACACTTCTAGAGTTAGCTAACAGAGGTGATAATATAGTTTGGATGAAATGGGCTCCTGGTAGTAAATTCAGGACTTACAATTTAGCATATGCTTGTGAAATATAAAATTTTCTGGCTGAGACAACTGGACAAGTCACTTCTTCATTAAGCCTCAGCATTTTTATATCTAAAGATAATTTGGGACTTGATTATCTCTTGAAAAACTTTCTAGCCCTAACAGTCCTTAGAGTTAATCTAAGGACTTAATTAGGTGAGTCTATCTGTAAAATGGTTCCTAAGGCAAGAATATTGAAGTGGTTTGCCATTCCCTTCTCCAGTGGACCACATTCTGTCAGACCTCCCCATCATGACCCCTCCCTCTTGGGTGGCCCCACATGGCATGGCTTAGTTTCATTGAGTTAGACAAGGCTGTGGTCCATGTGATCAGACTGGCTAGTTGTCTGTGATTGTGGTTTCAGTCTGTCTGTCCTCTGATGCCCTCTCTCAGTGCCTACCGTCTTACTTGGTTTTCACTTACCTTCAATGTGGGGTATCTCTTCACGGCTGCTCCAGCAAACTGCAGCTGCTGCTCCTTACCTTGGAGGTGGGGTAGCTCTTCCTGGCAGCCACCCCTGACCTCAGGCGTGGGGTAGCTCCTCTCGGCCATGCTCGTGTGCTGTCGCAGCCATGTGTGCTCGTGTGCCATCGCAGAGAGATTACTTTGCCAACAAAGGTCCGTCTGGTCAAGGCTATGGCTTTTCCAGTGGTCATGTATGGGTGTGAGAGTTGGGCTACAAAGAAAGCTGAGCACCGAAGAGTTGATGCTTTTGAACTGTGGTGTTGGAGAAGACTCTTGAGAGTCCCTTGGACTGCAAGGAGATGCAACCAATCCATCCTAAACGAGATCAGTCCTGGGTGTTCATTGGAAGGACTGATGCTGAAGCTGAAACTCCAATACTTTGGCCACCTGATGCGAAGAGCTGATTCATTGGAAAAGACCCTGATCCTGGGAAAGATTGAGGGTGGGAGGAGAAGGGGATGACAGAGGATGAGATGTTGGATGGCATCACCTACTCAATGGACATGGGTTTGGGTGGACTCTGGGGGTTGGTGATGGACAGGGAGGCCTGGTCTGTTGTGATTCATAGGGTCACAAAGAGTAGGACACGACTGAGCAACTGAACTGAACTGATCTGTAAAATTAGGCATAACATAGATTTGCTGATTCTTCTTTATTGTTATAGGTACTTGAGTTTTAGAGATGATGTGTGGTAAGAACGATCGCAAAGAACTCTACTTGCCACTCCTCAGTTTTATGAAAAACACTGAGTTGAGGCTAGCAGCATTCCCCGAGGAAATAAAGAAACTTGTATGACACTTTTCTGATTACTTCAGGCAAAAAAGTTATTTCCTAGCTCTGTAAGAGAGACATTTACTTCATGACAGAACCAAAATCTTGCTTATAGGATATTTTTTTCTTCAACATGTTATAAGATTGGGCTATTTCTTACAAAAAGAAAGAAAAAAATGTTTACCTTCGGAGATGTACACATTTAATAGGCCAAATAATAAAATAACTATCCGGCTAAGAATTTTCACTGCTTGAGTTACTGAAAATAAAATAATCACTGAGAATCTCAGAAAGAACTACTAATTCCCATCCAGCTAAAGCCGTCTGAGGAATATGGGATTACTGCTTGCTATGGTTTGGATGTCCGTGTCCCTACAAAATTTATATACTGAAATCTTAATGCCCAATATGATGGTATTTGGAAGCGGGGTCTTTGGGAGGTGATTAGGTCATGAGAGTAGAGTCCTTATAAATGGGATTTGTGCTTCTATAAAAGGGGACCCTCTGAGCTCTCTAGCTCCTTCAGCTATGCAAGGACACAATGACAGGTCTGGAACCTGGAAAAAGGCCCTCACCCAATTACTCTGGCACCTTGACCTCAGACTTTCAGCCTTTAGAGCTGTGAGCAAAGAATTTCTGTTGTTTATAAGCCACCCAGTCTGTGTTATTTTGTTACAGTAGCTGGAACAGAGTAAGACACGATTAAAACCTCAAACTGTAGGATTTGGTCAGGATCAGAGACAATCTTTTCTGCCTCTGGAAAGGGGCAGGATTTTCTCAAGGATAGGGATAGTGTTTATGACTGAAATACTTGAATAAAAGAATGCTTTGAAGATATGAGTACAACACTGAAAGGAGGAGAGCCACAGTTGGAGCGGAGAAAGTATTCATGGGAAAGGCTTTCACTGAGAAAGCATAAATTATTAGATATCTTCCCTTATGAACTTAGGGAACTTGGACAGGGAAGCCTGACATACTGCAGTCCATGGGATTGCAAAGAGTTGGACATGACTGAGCGACTGAACAATGACATTGAACTGAAGGGGAAGTAAAAATGCGTACTTTCTTTTTCTCCCCATCCCATCATAATTTTGATATTAAATTTTCCTATTTCTATTTCTATACTAAAGAAATTGAAACAAGTGCATTAGTCTTATATAGGCTGAAAGGTCATTGTAGCAGAAGAAAGAAAGCCTGTTGTATCATATCCCATCTAAGTTCCTTTTGGGCACAGTAATTTCCTATAAAGTTATTACTTAAAATTACAAGTGGTGATGGAATATGTCAATGGTGTTAGGTAACCCTGGATAATTCCAATTCTAGGGCACATATAAGTGATAATTAAATCAACATAAATTATCTAAGGATTCTCCCTTAAGAATGAAAGGAGTAGCCTCAAAATTGTTATGCATTACATTTTCTTGAGAATAGACACACTAAATGACCTTCATGGCAACTAGAATTATCAACCATAGTAAATGTATGTCATTCATGTTGAGTGCTGACAAATTCTATGTATTTGGGGTTGTTCCACCTTATGGTGCAGAATTTTCTCTTATTACAAACATTTTAATATTTATTGTTAATTTATTTTATTTGCATTAAAAATAGTAAGAAGATATTTGATTCATCAGGATTTAATTTTGTTAACCTTCACTTTGCCTTGGCCTTCAGCTTTACCTTCACAGTCCAAGGTGTTAACACTGGTAGACTGTTTCTGCTTAAGCACAAACTTAGTATTGCTAGTAACATGGGTACAGAAGGGGTCTCTTCTTAAATGTAAAAGCATTAACTCTCTCTGTTGATATGGGTTTCTTCTCATCCTCTTTGTTTTATTGCAGCTTCTAAAAGGGGCATTGTCCTCTACTGTCAGTTCTCATTTTTTTAAAAAGCTATCCTTAGCTTTCTATCAATCAGTAGTATACTCATGCTTTGGTAACATTTATTGTTTGACTGTAAACCCTGATCCAGATAGTTTAATGAAGGAAAGGATATTGTTGCTGTTGTTGTTTAGTTGCTAAGTTGCATCTGACTCTTTTGCGACCCCATGGACTGTAGCCCACCAAGCTCCTCTGTCCATGGGATTTCCCAGGGAAGAATACTGGAGTCAGTTGCCATTTCCTTCTCCACGGAATCTTGCCTACCCAGGGATCAAATCCACATCTCCTTTATTGGCAGGCAGATTCTTTATCACTGAGCCACCTGGGAAGCCCATATCAAAGAAGAGAACACAGAAAATCATGCATGTATGTACAATGATGAGGATATCAATAAAATGAAGCTTCACTGATGCAAAACTACATAGTACAATCATACTCAGTTCATGAAAATTTGGAAACTTTCTGGATTAGCTGTAGTGTGCTTTAGCTATTATTGGTGAGTTTTTAGTTTATGGTTTTTTGGTTTAGAAGGAGCAATTTGATAAATGCAAGGCAACACAAATCCACACATACACACATATTTACATGGCTAATTTTTAGCCTACTACTGTATACAAATTATACACTCATGACTGTAAATTCATTCTATAACCTAAAACTTAGTCCTCCTATATACTACCATCAGCATATTTGAATCTTAATATTTATTATATCCCACATATATTTCTTGTTTATTTCCAAGCAAAAGATGACATGTGTGATTACAGGGACTATGTCTGTTTTGCTCACAATAAATCTTTATTGTATTGTACAGTATCTGAACTATAGAAGACACTAAATAAATTTTAATGGAATAATGAAAGAAACAAATGAGTATTGTAATGCCTTTCTGCTGAGTAAGAAATCCCATGTTTAGCTTCAAATAAAAAGTTTAAAGAATTTTGGATACAGAGTTTGATTTCTTTTAAAGTCATCAACTAGCTTATAGAACATGAGGAACTATGTAGATTTTTTAGCATGATCAAAAATTATAAGTTATAGTTATGGCATTGATTATTGTGATTATTGATAAAAATTATTGAGTAACTATAGAAACAACAAGATAGAAATTACACTTATCCTAATACATGTCTCATTCGAAAGTGATGACACTTATGGTAAATTACTGATAAAGATGGTGAAAAGAAACAGTAAGAGCATGAAGTGTTGAGTAGGTGTAGAAACTACTGAAAGCTGTAAACAAAGCTCAGCAGCATAGTGAAGAGAATACAAACAAAATTATAAATGATAGTTCATAAGCTCCCAGCTAAAAAAGCATGAAACTGAAAGAGTAAACCCTAAGGTGAATAGGCTGATGAATGCATTTAATTGAGTCTAAAGGTACATGGGAGAGACAGGAAACAAAAGACATTATTAAAATGCCAACAATGAATAATAAGAAAAGTGTATGAAATATTATTAAATTTTGTATCCAGCTGTCACAAAGGAGACTTTAGTCAATTAAATCTACATTGAAAACTACCTCCTGCTTTTTTACAACCAAATTTGGCTACCATTAATGAACTGTCCTTGCTTTGGATTATCTGTGGAGAAGAGAATTTCTATGTAATTGGATAAATGCCTGTGGATAAAACAGAGTTAACAATGTATGAATCTATTAAAAATCAAAACCAATGTATGTTTGTGATTTTTCACTAAATCTTTTTCCTTGAATCCTCTGTTTCTGAAGATTACTTTTGTTCTATCTGATGTCTAGGAGCAAGCAAAAGTACAAGGTGGCATTTTAGGGTTTCTTCTAATGCCATGATTCAATAGCATATAAATCCAAATGCATATGTCTCATATTAGTTAGCAACCAACAAGCCAATGACAATGACAATGATAAAACCAATTTTGGAATTCATCAAGTGCTAGGAAAAGGTTTTGTAAAATCGGAATGATTGCTAGAACAACTCTGAGAGGTTGCTGAGGTCTATTAGGAAATTTGCTGTCACAATAAACTATAAACACAGCATTTCTATCATTTATATCACCATCTACTCTACACTCATGATACAATAATATTATTTCAAATCCAGTCTTTATATACTATTTAAAAATTTTCCCAATAGATTTATTAAATAATTGAAACAGAATGCTATAAAGCAATGCTTGGTATTTAATGACTAAAAACAATTTCATGAGCCCCAATTCTTTTCTTATAATTATTTATCTGGTTGCGTAATATCACACATTTAATTTTTGAATAATTTAGTATTCCTCCCTCCCTGCTATCAAAGGGTCCAATTCATTTTGAAGATAACTGAGAAAACTCCTCAGACTTTTGCATAGAAATGGACTCAAAGTACACATCTCACTTTACACGGAACAGTAAGGATGCAGCATATGTCTTAGCAAGTACAGAGAAAATCTATGAAGGAGGTAGGCATCTCCTTGTCAAGTGGCATAGAGGAATACTTGAAGGGAAATGCAGCAAGTAGGGTGGCGTGCAGCCTTTCTGAATATATTTCTAGGATGTAATGGAGTAATGAAGTAGGTAAGAAGTTAGTAAAAAATTCAGACTGCTTCTCACTCCTAATTATGTATGAAATAAAGATTACATGCATTCCATATTATCTTACATAACAGAACTATGACAAATTAATAGAATTTGAAGGGGGAAAACTTTCTGATAGCCTAAACTATCAAAAATAATAAGGATTTTTTTCAAGAGCTAATGAGTTTCCCTTCACTGGAAGTATTCAAGCTAAAGATGAATAATAAGGTGTGATAGTGTGTGGTAGTTTTTCATACACACACTTTAGTTCAGGGATGACTTAATTCAATCATGAATTAGATACATAGTAGGAGTTGACTAACTCAAGAAACTTACTGACAATCCATACCACTGACAAAACTTGGATTTTGAATAGAGTGATTTTTAGGCAAGAATAGCTAAGGGCCCAGCAATTAAATGTAATAAATTCCTGTTGTTCACTTTCTTATGACTCATCTGAGCTATAAAATAAATATTCTGTCATACATATTACATAGAAAACAAAGGTCATCTCACAAAAAAGTCATAAATAATATTAAGTCAACTGAAATGAGAAACCCATAAACATAATTTTTCATACTTCTATTTTATAATTGCTCTTAAGATGAGAAAAATGATAATAAAAATGACACTAGGGGATTCAATGTTTTTCTTCAATGACTTTCATATAAAATTATCTCAGTTTACTAGTAAAAGGATGATTGTCTCCCTAAATTGCAGTGCTAAAACCTTGATTTTTGAATTGCAATATCTATATTATTTCCTGCCTCAGAAAAACAATAAAATTCAGATTCCCATGCCTGAAATATAGCTCTCACTATTTAATTGAGGTAAAATTCACATAAGATTCACAATATTAAAGTGTACAATCCAAGTGACTTTTAGTATTTTCCAATGTTATGCAACTATTATCACATTCCAGAATAATTTTATCCGCCCCCCAAAAAAAAACAAAAACAAAAACTATACTCATTAAGCAGACATTTTGCATTCATTCCTCCCTCCAACCTTGGTGGTCACTAATTTGCTTTCTGTCTCTATGGATTTGCTTATTCTGGATATTTCACACAAATGGAATCATACATGTGACCTTTTGTGCCTGGCTTCCTTTACTTAACATAATAACACTTTGAAAGTTCATCCATATTCTAGCATGTATCAGTATTTAATTTCTTTCTATGACTGAATAAAATTCCATTGTGTAGATATACCACATCTTTTTAAGCCATTCATTGGTTTACTGACACTTACTACCTTTTGGTTATGGTAGATACTGCTGCTCTGAACATTCCATGCAAGCTTTTGTTTGAATATATGTTTTAAATTCTTGGGTGCTGTGTGAGTTTTCTAGGGTTGCTGTACGGTAAAAAAGTATTAAAAATTGTATGGCTCCAGCAAATAAAAAAAAATGTGTTGTCAGTTTTGAAGGCTAGAAGTCAGAGATCAAGATGTTATCAGAGTTGTTTTCTTTTGAAAAATAGAAACATCTATTCCATGACTCTACTTTAGTTTCTGGTGGCTTTCTGGTAATCTGTGGCATTCCTTAGCTTATAGAAGCATCACTCCTATCTCTGCCTTCATCTTCACATGTCATTTTCCCTATGTGCATGTCCATGTCCATGTTTCTCCTTCTCATAAGGGCACCAGTCATACTGGATTCAGGTCCACCCTAATGGCCTCATTTTTAACTTGGTTACCTGTGTAGACTGTTTCTTGAAATAAGATCACATTTGGAGGTAATGGTGGTTAAGACTCCAACATAAGAAAGAAGAAGTGAAACTGCTGAGTCATATGTAAATTCTGTGTTGAACTTATTGAGGATTCACTGGCAATATATGAAGGTTCCAGGTTCTCCATGTCTTTGCCAGCATCATTACTTTCCTTTTTCAAAAACTATAGCAATTCTATCTCTGTCACTTTTATAACATTATATACAGAATTATTTTCAAATACTCAGACAAATGATAGGGTTCGTATATTATCATCAACAGTGGGAATACTTAAAAACCAGTGATGAATACTGCATTCTTCTTTGAACATCAATGCTTTTCAGATTTTCCTATATGTAGATTGGTGTGCAGAAAAATAGCCCTACACTTATTTACTTTCACAATAGTATAATTATATCGAGTGATTGAGAAATGATTACTAATAAATTTATTAGTCATTTAAAAATTATTCCAATGTCATTTCTTTCTTTGACTGGCAAAACTTATAACCTGGAGCCTTCTACATGGAAATATGTCATTGATATGGATCTTTGAGTCTTAGATTTCTATCTATGTTTTACAAGGTACTCAGCAAGCCCAATTAATTTCTCTCCTAGGTCTCATTTAAGCTGTATTATAGGACTCTCCTCTATTATACAAAATAGATACAAGCAATATGAAAATTAAGGGAACTCTTCTTTAATCCTTCTTGAATAAGAATTGTGATCACGGGGAAAAGCCAGTTGTTGTTTTTATTAACATAAATATTACCGTTAGAGTAGTGAAATAGAATGTTAATTTTCAGTGTGAGAAAGTAGACCAGTCAGAAGTTGATTCATGATTCTCAGCAATGTACCCTATTTTAAGCCCAGCTTCACGTTTAACAAATAGATAATGTAATCTTTCAGCCCATATGGGGCAAACTTACTTTATGTTTTAAGTACAAACATACTTTGTACTTAAACTTAATTCATACTTGAATGATGAAGAGGTGGAACATGGAAATGGGAACATTTGCTTCAATAAATTTGTCCAAAATACTCAACTTTGTGAGGGCTATGCTTTCCCCTTATACTGCACAAATAGTTTGCGTCTGCATCAAAGGGATTGTCCAATATATGTAAAGGAAAGAATATAATTCTTCAAACATGGGGAACCTAGCAGGACAATCTCTATTGCCGAATTTCTGCACCACAATATGATTATTTACTAGAAGATATATCACCTCAGTATACAGGTAATATATCTTGCAAAATTCTAGGCAATTGAATTTTAGAGAATATTTTAAGTTATCTACAAGTTAATTGAAATTTTTACAATTATAATGGATTAAAAAGTTACACTGAATTTGGTAGATAAACTGAGTGACTTCATTATGAAAAGCAGTACATGCTTAGGAAAATTAACCAATATATATACTGCATGTAGAGCAATGAATCACTTAAGTCATGGAAGAAAATCTACCAGAAGAACTTTCAAGTTCTTTCCAAAAGCAAATCTGAAAAAACAATTTCCATTCAAGAGATACAATGCCTTTTTCATAAATGTGCATGAAACAATATTGAAAAAACATCATACTTGTTCATTTTCAGGATGCATAAGCACTTCCATTGCATCTATTTATTTTTTCAAAAGAATCAGGTAACATATAAGTTAAACAATAATATTCTCAATATCTAAATTCTTCTTTATTCTTACATCACTTTTTTCCTTTCAAGGAAGTGAAATATGTCCCATGTTTTCAACTTTGGCTTCCTCAAAGATAAAACTAATTTCACTATTTTACTTCCTATTGGTCAATAATATAGACTGTGAAAGTCCATTCAGCCTAGTGAGTTCTTCATTACGCTTTTATTAGCTAAACTTGCATGAGCTATCGGACGAAATATTTTACCTGATATTGCAAGTTTTTTAAAGAATAAAATGGGTCCCCCAAATGTCATAATTCAGCTTTTCTGCCTATTTTTTATGGCATTAAAACAGAGAACAGAAGAGCATCTATCAGACATAGTTACCAAAACATGAAGCTATTAAATCTCTCTATTTTATACCATTCCTCAATATTCCAAAATTTTTGTCATCTGAAACAGTAAAAATAAAAATAAAAAATTGATGATCTTCTTTTGAATATTTCCAATTGTTTGATAAGAAATATACTAGCATTACTTCTACCTTACTATATGTTATTTAAGCAATTTAACATATTAAGATGGCACACCTACAGATAAAATAGGTATATGTGACCATGTATATAAGTGTATTGGTCCATTGTTTCAGTTCAGTCTCTCAGTCATGTCCCATTCTTTGCGATCCCATGAATTGCAGCGTGCCAGGCCTCCCTGTCCATCACCAACTTGCGGAGTTTACTCAAACCCATGTGCATTGAGTCCATGATGCCATCCAGCCATCTCATCCTCTGTCATCCCCTTCTCCTTCTGCAGGCCTCCCTGTCCATCACCAACTCACGGAGTTCACTCAAACCCATGTGCATTGAGTCCATGATGCCATCCAGCCATCTCATCCTCTGTCATCCCCTTCTCCTTCTGCCCTCAATCCCTCCCAGCATCAGAGTCTTTACCAATGAGTCAACTCCTTGCATGAGGTGGCCAAAGTATTGGAGTTTCAGCTTTAGCATCAGTCCTTCCAATGACTTACATGATATTAATTGAAAAACTTCTTACAGATCTCACAAAGCTCCTCCATCACCCTACCTGGAGGTCTGCAATTGTCCTGATTATTAACATACTGTGACCAATTCATTAAAAACAACTGTTAAAAGTGCAACTAGTATATATGCTTTATTATTCAGTTAAACTTCAGTTGGAATGTATACATCAAATTAGTAATAAAGAGCACAAATTGATCAGTAGCCAAGAGAACCTAGATTTCAAGCAAATGAAGTCAAGGTACAGGAAAACTTCACAGATATTTAGCTATTTCTCAATAAATTAATGTCAAAGAAGACTAAAATTCATAGATACGGGATGGTATATTGCCAGGGTCCAGCCCCGGCAGATCCAGGGTATTTGAAGCGGGGACAGCGTCGGCGAGGATCAGGATACAATAGCTTCAATTAGATATTAATTAGAGATGTAAAGAGTAATAGAATGAGGATAGCTCAGTAGGAAAATTCAGCGGAGAAAAGAGGCTGAGTAGCTTGGTTTATGCGGGAGACCAATAAAACTTCAAGACAAGAAGTTTGCACCACTTACGTAGGCCGCAGGCGTTCTTCTGTTCTCCTGAAGGAGAGGAGACACTGAGGCCTGCCTGGTCGGATCTTAGAAGCCCAGGCATAATTAGTAAGCATGGCGGGTTCCGCGCTCCAGATGGAGACTCAGCCAGAGTGAGAGAGAGAGCAACATGGGGAGACCAGTATTTCGAGAAACTGATCCCAATTCTTTATTTTCCATGGTCTACTTTTATACATTGAGATGTTATGCAAAAGTCACGCAGGGTCAGCAGTCCTGACTTTTATCAAAGTCAGGTGCTTCATACAAATGTATACAGAGGTCTTAGGGGTGTTACATCATCTTCTGGCCAGGGGGCCTGCTGACAATTTATGACCCTCTCCTTGTGACAGCGGTCAGTCAACCAGGACACTTATTTCTCCAGGGGTGATTATTCTCAAAACAGACGCCACCCAAATAAAGTTACATTCCTACAGGGTGAGGGTGTAGTGGGTTTTAGTTAAGGAAAGAATTTACTTAGCCTAAGGTCTAACGTGATTAATATCAAAGGTTAATACTTATTTCTTCTATATATTCATTAATGTGTGTAAGGGCAGGGGATGTGGAGACTTAGCAACAAACATTGGCTCAACAAATGAAAAACCCTTCATCAATACAATTTCTAATCAGCCCACTATACTTATACTAATAGTTTTCTAACTTCTCTAAAGAACCTGTTTTTAGAGGGTTTAAAGCATCTCGTGCCTCTCACGGTTGGGAGGCTGTGAGCAATCACATGTGGCCAGACAAGCCTGTCAGGCAGGCTAGAGAAACTTCAGAGGAGTTTATAGGTTAAAACACTCTTGTCACGCCCACGAGTTTTTATTAACTGGAGCTCTAGGTTAACTCCTTCTCTGAAAGAGGTGGTGGGGGACAGCCCCTGTAAAGTCAGAGGTGTAGGTGGGAGCACAATGTAGTAAAGCAGGCAGGCTCTGGTTATGGGGGTAGATGCTCGAGGATTTCCAGGGGGACTCCTGAGGCTCGATCCCACCTTTGCGTATGTCGAGCCTCCTTCCTCATGACCTTTGCCATGGGTGGAGTGCCTCACTCTGTCCCGACTTTTCCACTTTATTATATCCTCTCGTTCTGGTATTTGTAAGTACCTTTGTATATATGGGCATATGTATATAGATATGCAAATATATATCCTGTAGATGACTTTTTGATTGCATGCAGAAAATTTAGATTATCTCCATTATGAACGCTCTGAAGACCAACCTTAATTGCAAATTTTTATCAACACGTTTATACATGATTTCATTCAGGATTTTGTTAACTTTGCCACAATATGAAAGCTAGAATTAGGATTTGTAGGTGAGAGTTAATAATAATAAAAATAGCTAACATTTATTGGGTTGTAACTATTTTCATTGTCAACACCCAAACCAGATTGATTATATTCTTTGCAACCAAAGATGGAGAAGCTCTATACAGTCAGCAAAAACAAGACTGGGAGCTGACTGTAGCTCAGATCATGAACTTCTTATTGTCAAATTCAAACTTAAATTGAAGAAAGTGGGGAAAACCACTGCACCATTCAGATATGACCTAAATCAAATCCCTTATGACTATACAGTGAACGTGAGAAATAGATTTAAGGGACTAGATCTGATAGAGTGCCTGATGAACTATGGATGAAGGTTCATGACATTGTACAGGAGACAGGGATCAAGACCATCCCCAAGAAAAAGAAATGCAAAAAAGCAAAATGGCTGTTGAGGAGGCCTTACAAATAGCTGTGAAAAGAAGAGATGTGAAAAACAAAGGAGAAAAGGAAAAATATTCCCATTTGAATGCAGAGTTCCAAAGAATAGCAAGGAGAGATAAGAAAGCCTTCCTCAGTGATCAATGCAAAAAAAAAAAAAAAGAGGAAAACAACAGAATGGGAAAGACTAGTGATCTCTTCAAGAAAATTAGAGATACCTAGGGAACATTTCATGCAAAGATGGACTCGATAAAGGACAGAAATGGTATGGACCTAAAAGAAGCAGAAGATATTAAGAAGAGGTGGCAAGAATACACAGAAGAACTATACAAAAAAGATCTTCATGACCCAGATAATCACAATGGTGTGATCACTCACCTAGAGCCAGACATCCTGGAATGTGAAGTCAAGTGGGCCTTAGAAAGCGTCACTACCAACAAAGCTAGTGGAGGTGATGGAATTCCAGTTCAGCTATTATAAATCCTGAAAGATGATGCTGTGAAAGTGTTGCACTCAATATGCCAGCAAATTTGGAAAACTCAGCAGTGGCCACAGGACTAGAAAAGGTCAGTTTTCATTCCATTCCCAAAGAAAGGTAATGCCAAAGAATTCTCAAACTACCACACATTTGCACTCATCTCACACGCTAGTAAAGTAATGCTCAAAATTCTCCAAGCCAGGCTTCAGCAGTACATGAACCATGAACTTCCAGATGTTCAAGCTGGTTTTAGAAAAGGCAGAGGAACCAGAGATCAAATTGCCAACATCTGCTGGATCATGGAAAAAGCAAGAGAATTTCAGAAAAACATCTATTTCTGCTTTACTGACTATGCCAAAGCCTTTGACTGTGTGGATCACAATAAACTGGAAAATTCTGAAAGAGGTGGGAATACCAGACCACCTGACCTGCCTCTTGAGAAACATGTATGCAGGTCGGGAAGGAGCTGTTAGAACTGGACATGGAACAACAGACTGGTTCCAAACAGGAAAAGGAGTACGTCAAAGCTGTATATTGTCACCCTTCTTATTTAACTTATATGCAGAGTACATCATGAGAAACGCTGGGCTGGAAGAAGCACAAGCTGGAATCAAGATTGCCGGGAGAAATATCAATAATCTCAGATATGCAGATGACACCACCCTTAAGGCAGAAAGTGAAGAGGAACTAAATAGCCTCTTGATGAAAGTGAAAGAAGAGAATGAAAAAGTTGGCTTAAAGCTCAACATTCAGAAAACGAAGATCATGGCATCTGGTCTCATCACTTCACGCCAAATAGATGGGGAAACAGTGGAAATGGTGTCAGAGTTTATTTTTCTGGGCTCCAAAATCACTGCAGATGGTGATTGCAGCCATGAAATTAAAAGACACTTACTCCTTGAAGGGAAAGTTATGACCAATCTAGATAGCATATTAAAAAGCAGAGATATTACTTTGCCAACAAAGGTCTGTATAGTCGAGGCTATGGTTTTTCCAGTGATCATGTACAGATGTGAGAGCTGGACTGTGTAGAAAGCCGAGTGCTGAAGAATTGATGCTTTTGAACTGTGGTGTTGGAGAAGACTCTTGTGAGTACCTTGCACTGCAAGGAGATCCAACCAGTCCATCCTAAAGGAGACCAGTCCTGGGTGTTCACTGGAAGGACTGATGCTGAGGCTGAAACTCCAATACTTTAGCCACCTCATGTGAAGAGTTGACTCATTGGAAAAGACCCTGATGCTGGGAGGGATTGGGGGCAGGAGGAGAAGGGGACAACAGAGGATCAGATGGCTGGATGGCATCACCGACTTGATGCACATGAGTTTGAGTGAACTCCGGGAGTTGGTGATGGACAGGGAGGTCTGGCGTGCTGCAGTTCATGGGGTCGCAAAGAGTCGGACATGACTGAGCGACTGAACTGAACTATTTTTAAGTCACTTGAGCTTAGCTTTTGTGGGTACATTAGCTCACTGAATTGCCACAACCGTAGGAGGTAATGCTATTTTTACTCCCATTTTGTGTAGAAGAAACTCAGCTCACAGAAAGTAAGCAACTTGTGTATCTTTGAGAGTTAATACTCATAACTAGGTTTTTCTGATTTTAGAACCAAAGCACTTTAATATGCTATGCAATCTGACTTTTCTCAACATAGAACAATTGACTTGTAGTCAGAAAGGTTCAAAGGAGTCCAAAGGAAGATAATGATCCTTATTACCTGAAATGTTACAACTGAGGTTTCCTGACTAGTTGACAGAAATGTAATGGCAATTAGAGCAGTATATGTGGTATTGTACAAATTGTGAGATTCTCTTGTACTGGACATGAAATCAGGTCCTGCATAAAGGAAAGGGCAAGAGAAGAGGCTGAGTGAAAAACAAAAGATGCAGAAGCTATCTACTGATTTTTTTTTTTTCTCTGTGAGATTGGTTTTTGGACTGCATTGTCAGGAATTCCCAGAATCCATATTTGAACAGAAGAATAAAAGGCCCTTCCAGCACCAAATACAATGTGAATGAACAACATCCATCATCCAATTTTATATGAGCCATCACTATCTTTCATTAAGGCAGATAATTCAAAAATAAATAAATGAACAGTGCAAGAATAAATGAACAGTCCAAGAACAATAAAACAGTCACGTGGAATGCTATATCTTTCTATTACACACATATGCTAGGTGCTGCTTCCTTTAAATACACCAAATATGAGATGTTTATTTATCAAATTATGTTTTACATTTAAAATTTATAAATTCTCTGTTTCTTATTGGGAGAAAGGACTATAGCACATGCATAATTCAATTGTAAAAGCCACCTCTATGGGGATACTGCTACTTTATTTAGCAATCATTGTGTTGAAAACATTAATTGATCACAATGAACTAAAAAAAACTAATGCTGCACTGCTTGTACTGACTGGTTTCTTGGTGATAATAGCCTAAGTGTATTTTAAAAGTTGTATGCATCTAAATAAGTCCTATGTATGCACAAAATTTGTAGCAAAATGAATATTGACTTTCATTCTTGAGTTACAAAGACAAATATAAAAACAAAAACCTCACTTCATAGTCCTATCACAAAACACACATAATTTTTTGTGTGGCTGTGCCCCGTGGTTTGTAGCATCTTAGTTCCCTGACCAGGGATCTAACCTGGGCCATGGTAGTAAAAGCACAAGAGTCCTACCCACTGGTCCACTAGAGAATTTCCCTCACATAGAATTTTATTCTTAATTTTATTCACACATTAAATGGATTGCCCTCCTTTATATATGGTATAAATCTCTCTACAGTCATATGAATCAAAACAGTTACACTGCAAACATGATGTTAGACTCTTTAAGATGGATCATTCATAATAATGCATTAAATTACTATAAATTTTTTATATTAGTACTTGGGTAAGCTATCATGACTGTGTTTGAAATCCCACTTTTGAAAACAGGGATCTTATTAAGCTCAATTCAAAGACATTTTAACATAAAATAGCCACTCATTGTGAGAGGAAGCATAACTTTATTAATTTTTTTCACTTTCTTTTTTATTGATGTGTAGTATACAACATCATATATGTTACAAGTGCACAATATAGTAATTTACAATTCTTTTCTTGTCAGTCCCAAACTCCCTATCTATCCCTCTACCCCACCATTCCCCCTGGTGATGATAAGTTCTTTGTTCTCTAAGTCTGTTCCTGTTTTGTAAATAAGTTCATTTGTATCATTTTTTTTTAGATTCCATTTTAGTAAATGCAGATTTACTAAATCTAAATCTAAATTTACTAAATCTAAACCTAAATCTAATACAGAAAGTGAAGGCTTGAGCGAAATTAAGTATACAAATCAAGTTAAATATGAGAAATAAGAAGAGAGCTAAGAAAAAAATGAATATCAAATTAATCAAATATCAAATTATCAAATTAGTGCCGCGGATGCGTGAACTTTGAGGGCGCGGATCGCATCGAGCTGCTCATTGATGCCGCCCGCCAGCTCAAGCACAGCCACGTGCTCCCCGAGGGCCGTTCGCCTGGGCCCCCGGCCCTCAAGCACCCAGCCACTAAGGACCTGGCTGCCGCCGCCGCACAGGGCCCTCAGTTGCCGCCTCCACAGGCCCAGCCCCAGCCGTCGGGGACAGGCGGCGCTGTCTCCGGCCAGGACCGCTATGACAGGGCCACATCATCGGGCCGCCTCCCCCTGCCCTCGCCCGCCCTGGAGTACACCCTGGGGTCCCGCCTGGCCAATGGGCTGGGCCGTGAAGAGGCTGTGGCGGAGGGGGCGCGAAGGGCCCTGCTTGGCTCCATGCCCGGCTTGGTGCCCCCCGGGCTGCTAGCAGCTGCAGTGTCTGGCCTGGGAAGCCGAGGCCTGACGCTGGCACCTGGCTTGAGTCCTGCCCGTCCAGCTTTCGGCTCCGATTTCGAGAAGGAGAAGCAACAGAGGAATGTGGACTGTCTTGCAGAACTGAACGAGGCCATGAGGGGCCGGGCAGAGGAATGGCACGGGCGCCCCAAAGCCGTCCGGGAACAACTGCTGGCGCTGTCCGCCTGCGCCCCTTTCAATGTCCGTTTCAAGAAGGATCATGGGCTGGTGGGACGTGTGTTCGCCTTCAATGCTACTGCCCGCCCGCCAGGCTACGAGTTCGAGCTGAAGCTCTTCACCGAATACCCCTGTGGTTCTGGCAACGTGTACGCGGGAGTCCTGGCCGTCGCTCGCCAGATGTTTCATGATGCTCTGCGCGAGCCGGGCAAGGCGCTGGCCTCATCAGGCTTCAAGTACCTCGAATATGAACGCCAGCACGGCTCTGGGGAATGGCGCCAGCTGGGGGAGCTGCTAACGGATGGGGTCCACAGCTTCCGCGAGCCAGCTCCCGCGGAGGCCCTGCCCCAGCAGTATCCAGAGCTGGCCCCTGCAGCCCTCTGCGGCCCTCCCCCCACGAGCCCCATACCGGAATCTGGCTCCCACTCCACGCCGTCGCAAGGCCTCCCCTGAGCCAGAGGGCGAGGCAGCTGGGAAGATGACCACAGAGGAGCAGCAGCAGCGGCACTGGGTGGCACCCGGTGGCCCATTCTCCGCTGATACCCCTGGTGTGCCCTCCCCCATTGCTGCCCTGAAGAACGTGGCCGAGGCCCTGGGCCACTCCCCCAAGGACCCTGCCGGGAGTGGGGGCCCTGTGCGCGCCGGGGGTGCCAGCCCCGCCGCCTCCTCCACGGCCCCGCCTCCAGCCCAGCATCGTCTAGTGGCCCGCAACTGTGAGGCAGAAGTGAGCCCCACAGCAGGGGCGGAAGCTGTTAGCGGGGGTGGTAGTGGCGCCCGGGCAACCCCTGGGGCCCCCCTGTGCTGCACTCTCTGCCGGGAGCATCTGGAAGACACCCACTTTGTCCAGTGCCCCTCAGTGCCAGGACATAAGTTTTGTTTTCCCTGCTCCCGCGAATTCATCAAGGCTCAGGGCCCTGCTGGAGAGGTTTACTGCCCCAGTGGAGACAAGTGCCCGCTAGTGGGCTCCTCTGTCCCCTGGGCCTTCATGCAGGGAGAGATCGCCACCATCCTTGCTGGAGACATCAAGGTTAAGAAAGAACGGGACCCCTAGGCCACCACTGCCACCAGTCTACTGCCCATCCACCCCCGCCCCCCTCCACCCCTTGCCACCCACCGCTGCTGTGGATAAATTATTCCCTCCCCTACCCAGGCCTGTGCCTCCCTCACCTGTGTACATACCCACTTCCTTATCCCAGATGGGTCCCCTGGGGTAGATGCATTGAGGGTGGGGGGAGAAACCTTCTGTCCGAGGGGGTGTTTGGGGTCCCCTGACCCCTCTGGTTTCCCTCTCCCCTCCTTGGCTTGGCTTTGCTGCTGCTTGTAGTTGAGGGAGAGGTGGCCCCCTCCTCCTTGAGAAGGGGCCTCCTGAAATCTAGCTCTTTATAAATGAAGCAAAAGCATTTTATTGCCCCCCCCATCTTACCCCCTTTTCCTCCTTCAATAAACCGAAAGATGGGTTTTTTCAAAAAAAAAAAAAAATCTCTCTCAAATTAAGAATTTTAATAAATTAGTCACTATCTAAGAATTTTATAAATGAAGCACAGTAAAATGAATAAATTCAAGAATGCCTTCCACATTCAAATCCCAATAGGTACAGGAAATGGAAAAAGCATACATTGTTAAATATATACAGTAGAAAAAGGGAAAGACATCGATTTTTTTGTAAGAAAAACAACTGCCACTAAAGAAACTCAGTGCTGAAAAACTGTGAATGAAATACATGTAACGTATTCAGAAAACAAAAACAATATGTTAAGTTGTAGCATGTCTGAGTACCCTCAGCCACTTTCACCTATTGTACAGAACAAAACATATGGTGATAGGTTTTATAAAAGCTATTGCAACAGTATTCCTAAATAAGCAGAACAGCTGTTTCTATAATTGCAAAACAGCTAATTTTTACTAATTTGGGACACGAGTTCATAGATAGGCAACAGCTGCAGTTTTGTCAGCTGCATTCTAATGTTCCACAGACCTCTGCTCAAGAAAATAGAAGTAGAGACTGCCTCCTTTTATTGCACTGCCTCCTCTCCTTTCCAATAAATATCCTGAAGGTCATTAGTAATGAAGTTTCCCCAAGGGCTTTTTCACTCAGGAACAGGTAGAGGACAGACACCAGATCTCTAGAAGTCAGTACTAGGATTTTAATAGAGAAATCATGGTTTAGAAAAATTAAAGAGGAGACAGAAAGGAATTTGTACCTGGTATAAGTTGCTACTTCCTTTCACAGCTTGGAACCCTAGTCATTGGCTCTTCTGTTTAGTGGTTGAGATAACACTTATTTTATTTTTTCTAGTAGAAAATGGTAAAAAAAAAAAAAAAAAAAAAAAAGATTCTATTGGTTGTTGCCTTCTTAGAAAAGGGTTATTTCATTCTCCCCTTTCCTCATTCTCCGTCTGTCTTTTTTCTTGTCCCTATTTATTTTATCTTCCGTTTATAAAACTAGTTTAGATGGAGAGTAGCAGCGTTTTTATTCTGGCTTCAAGGATGCTCGTTTGTGTGATAACTGTTTGCTCCCTGCTACAGCTGGCAGGATGTGATGTGCATACTAAGGAAGGCGGCATTAGACAAGTCTTAGCCAAGCCAGATTTTCATTCTCAACCTTTTCTATCACAGAATGAGTGGACTTGCTTTGTAAAAAACTGGACTATTGTCCTGATACAAAATTGGCTCAGTGTTTTAATAACTGCATTTCTGAGTAACGTGTGTTTGGAATGTATTTGTATCCCATGAAAGCAGATCTGTCCATTCCCTTTCAACTCAGATATCGGTGTCTCAGTAAGGCAGACACTTACTTTTAAAAAATTTTGTTTATTTTTGGATGTTGAATTTTGTCAAAGGCTTTCTCTGCATCTATTGAGATAATCATATGGTTTTTATTTTTCAATTTGTTAATGTGGTGTATTACATTGATTGATTTGTGGATATTGAAGAATCCTAGCATCCCTGGGATAAAGCCCACTTGGTCATGGTGTATGATCTTTTTAATGTGTTGTTGGATTCTGATTGCTAGAATTTTGTTAAGGATTTTTGCATCTATGTTCATCAGTGATATTGGCCTGTAGTTTTCTTTTTTTGTGAGATCTTTGTCAGGTTTTGGTATTAGGGTGATGGTGGCCTCATAGAATGAGTTTGGAAGTTTACCTTCCTCTGCAACTGGAGGATAATGGCTTTACAATATTGTGTTGGTTTCTGCCATATATCAGCATGAATCAGGCCATAGGTATATGTGTTTCCCATCCCTCTTGAACCTTCCTCATACCTCTCACCCTATCCCACCAGGGAACACTGGGTTTGAGCTCTCTGCATCATACAGTAAATTTTCACTAGTTATCTAATTTTACATATGATAATGTATATGTTTCAATGCTACTCTCTGAATTTGTCCCACCCTCTCCTTCCTCGCCTGTGTCCACAAGTCTGTTCTCTATATCAGGCAGGTCCTTTCTATAGCTCAAAGTGAAAGTAAAAGTCGCTCAATCGTGTCTGGCTCTTTGCAACCCCATGGACTGTACAGTCCATGGAATTCTCCAGGCCAGAATACTGAAGTGGGTAGCCTTTCCCTGCTCCAGGGGATCTTCCCAACCCAGGGATCGAACCCAGGTCTCCCACACTGCAGGCAGGTTCTTTACCAGCTGAGCCACCAGGAAAGCCTTCTATAGCACAAATGTGGCAATATTTTATTGCATGTAAAAGATCACTGACTTGGGGCTTCCCTGGTGGCTCAGTGGTGGAGAGTCTGCCTGCTAAGGAAGGAGATATGGGTTCGATCCTTGTATCGGGAGGATCCCACGTGTTGCTGAGCAGCTAAGCCTGTGTGCCACAACTACTGAGCCTATGCTCTAGAGCCTAGGAGCTGCAACTACTGAGCCCACACACCATAGAGTCCCCACTCCGCAACAAGAGAAGCCACTGCAATGAGAAACTCATTCACTACAATTAGATAGTAACTCCAGCTCACCACTAGAGAAAAGCCCACACAGCAACGAAGACCCAGCACAACCAAAAATGAATAAATAAATAAAAAAAAATACCACTGATTTTTGCTTGGTGTTTCTATCTGCTGAATTTTTTTTTCCAGTTCCAACTCTCTTTATTTAATTTATTTTATTTTATTTTTTTTTAATTTATTTTTTTTTGGGGGGGAACACATGTACACCTGTGGTGGATTCATGTTGATGTATCTGCTGAATTTTTAAAAATCAGTCTGTCAGATTTTCAGTAATCATCTCTCATACAAAGTCTAACCCAGAAAGCATCAATATTCCTTCAAGCCTCATGCACAGACAACATTTAAGAAGGTAGGGGAAAAATCCTCTATTGCCCAAATCATGGTGAAAATATGGATAAAATTTCCAATATTGGCATGTAAGTAGAGAAAAACCTCTACATTTGTCCCAGCATTTATGTATAAATTTTAGAAAATAATAATATAGCAATCATAATTTATGAAATACCTTAGTTTGCTGGTGCTATGCTCTGAATGTTTGTTTTCACCCAATATTCATATGTTTAAGCCTAAGTCCCCAGTGTGCTTGTATTTGGAGCTGGAACATTTGGGAGGTAATTAAGTCATGAGGGCGGAACCCTCAAAAATGGGAACAGTGCTCCCTTATAAGAGACTGAAAAGACCAGAGTTCTCCCTCTTCAACATGTAAGGATATAGCAAGAAGACGGCCATCTGTGAACCAGGAAGTTAACCGTCACCAGACAATTAACCTGGAACTATAAGAAGGATGGTATGGGGAGGGAGGAAGGAGGAGGGTTCAGGATGGGGAACACATGTATACCTGTGGCGGATTCATTTTGATATATGGCAAAACCAATACAATATTGTAAAGTTAAAAAATAAAATAAAATCAGGAACAAGAAAAAAAAAAAAAGAAATAAGTGTTTCCACGGAATTTTTGTTACAGCAACCCAAAACAACCAAGATAGCTGGCATATATCAAACTTAAAAAAGTAAAAATTATTAATAGGGATGTTTAAAAAGCATATGGCTTAGAGGACAGCAAACAGCATACTCCTGATATTTTTTTAAGTGTTAATATATCAAACTCAAAACAGGGAATTATCAAGAAAAGTAAATACAAATAATTAATTCTCATAGTTTATATACACAGATGATGTACAGAATTATATGATATGATGCTTCAGTTACAATTGCATATATTTATCTCAATAAATCTTTCTAATATTATTTCTTTTACTATTACTCAGGATTGTTATTTAAAGTGCCATTCTACTTTGGATTGGGAGGCTAAAAAATGCTTTTTGACATTTCAGTTGTGCTATCTCCCAGAGACCAATTAAATTCATTAGTAAAGCTACACAGAAAATACATAATTAAACCAGAATCCCTTTTCAGTGTTTGCATTATCTATATTATTATTAAACACCTGGTAACTGAGACTTCATCCATCACAAACAATACAGTTTAATTTCATTAACTTGTAGATTTTTGCAACCAGTTCCCATCATCCATCTTCTATCAGACTCATACAAATTAAGGTATATAGAATACACATAATAATGACATATGTTCAGTTTCTGGACTTTATTAATATTGACATTTTTAATGTTTCAGTCTTTATAATGGGCCTACTTATCTACCCTGACACATTATAAGACAGACAGACACTAACTGGATATCAGACAGATTCATACCTGCAACATCAAATCACTGAATTAGTCTCAACCTAAAACAGTAAACTCTAAATATTTACAGAGCCTCAGTACAGCACCTTCTTTCCAAAGTCAATCTTTAAACTTCAAAAGCTAAAAATGCCTAAGAGAAAATATTTTCTGATGCAGTGGAGATGATATACGGTAGTAATAATGAAGATAATGTGAGAAGAAACTCCCAGTTTGAGCTTTACATGAATAAAAACTAAAAATAAACATTTTTCCTCACTATCCTTTGTCACTAGGCACATGTAATGAGTTGATGACTCACACATGCAACTGATAAAAATAGGGTTCTAACCTTGCATCAATCCTTCCCAGAAAAAATGATCATCGTTCAATGGCTAAAGGCTACATCCTAATTTATTTGTTTTCATACAAGAATTACTTCAACAGTGCTCAAAAATACTTTACAATCAATAAGCCACAATCACCATACACCCATGGATTCAAGAGAAAATGGCCCACATATGGACACATATGGGAAAAATAAAATATTTCAAATATTTACAAAACAATTGTTTATGCATTAAGACCTGAAAAGCAAATTGGTTCAAACCAAAAAAAATAAGAATCAAGCTGTCATCAGATTTATTCTCTTGAAACATTCTGGGCAAGACAAAGAAATATTCAGAGAATGTGAGCCGATAAAATTTGGAGCACAAGCAGTTCTACCAACCAAGTTGCTTTAATGAATGACGACAACAGAAATGAAGTTGTAATATGTAAGAAATTTGAAAATAAACTATCTACTTATCTTGAAAAAAAATTGAAGACATAAATATAAACTGAGAGATAAAACAAAATAATGGGGAAGTTATCATATGAAAGAAAGTCTAGTGAGAATATAAATCAGGTATAAATAAAAAGATCTTAAAGAACCCGATTACTTCAATGGTGTGGTCAGCCACCCAGAGCCCGACATTCCAGAGAGCAAATTCAAGTGGGCCTTAGGAAACATTGCTGTTAATAAAGCTAGTGGATGTGATGGAATTCCAGTGGAAATATTCAAAACCGTAAAGCATGATGCCATCAAGGTGTTGGATTCAATATGTTAGCAAATCTGAAAGGCCTAGCAGTGGCCACAGGACTGGAAAAGATCAATCCTTATCCCAATTCCCAAGAAGGGTAGTACTAAAGAATGTACTATTGGACAATTGCACACATCTCCCATGCTAGTAAGGTCATGCTTAAAATCTTGCATGCTAGGCTTCAGCATTATGCAAACCAAGAACTTCCAGATGTCCAAGCTCAGTTTATAAAAGGAAGAGGAACCAGAGATCAAATTGCCAACATTCGCTGTATCATACAGAAAGCTAGGGAATTTCAGGAAAACATCCACTTCTCTTTCATCTACTATGCCAAAGCCTTTGACTGTGTGTATCATAATAAACTGTGGAAAGCTCTGAAAGAGATGGAAATACCAGACCATATTACCTGTCTCTTGAGAAACCCATATGCAGGTCAAGAAGCAACAGTTAGAACCCTGTATGGAACAACTGATTGGTTCAAGATTGAGAAAGGAGTACGACAGGGCTGTCTGCTGTCACTCTGTTTGTTTAATCTATACACTGAGCACATCATGAGAAATGCTGGGCTGGATGAGTTACAAGCTAGAATCAAGATAGGTGGGAGAAATATCTACAACCTCAGATATGCAGATACTACCACTCTAATGGCAAAAAAAGGAAGAGGAACTAAAGAGCCTCTTGATGAGGGTGAAGGAGGAAAGTGAAAGAACTAGCTTAAAACTAAATATTAAAAAAAAAAAAAAGAAGAAGAAGAAGATCATGGCATCTGGCCCCATTACTTCATGGCAAATAGAGAGGGAAAAGGTGGAAGTAGTGACAGATTTCCTCTTTTTGGGCTCTAAAATCACTGCAGATGATGACTGCAGTCATGAAATTACAAGACAATTGCTTCTTGACAGGAAAACTGTGACAAACATAAACATTATGTTGAAAAGCAGAGACATTACTCTGCCAACAAAAGTCTCTATAGTCAAGGCTCTGGTCTTCCCAGTGGTCACATATAGTTGTGAGAGCTGGACTATAAAGAAGGCATAGCATCGAAGAACTGATGCCTTCAAACTGTGGTGCTGAAGAAGACTCCTGAGAGTCCCTTGGACAGCTAGGAGATCAAACCAGTCAATCTTAAGGGAAATCACTCCTGAATACTTGTTGGAAGGACTGATGTTGAAGCTGAAACTCCAGTGTTTTGGTCACCTAATGTGAACAGCTGACTCATTGGAAATGTCCCTGATGCTGGGAAAGATTGAGGGCAGAAGGAGAAGAGGGTATCAGAGGATGAGATGGCTGGATGGCATCACTGATGCAAAGGGCATGAACTTGGGCAAACTTCAGGAGATGCAGAGGGACAGAGAAGCCTCTGTTTCAGCCCATAGGGTCACAAAGAGTTGGACATGACTGGGCAACTGAACAACAACAACAACATAAATAAATAAATAAAATTTAAAAATAATCATAAATTTTGATTACAAAAATGGATGCAGTTTGAATGGTAATAGACAATTTTTTTAATTAATTAATTTGGCTGTGTTGGGTCTTCATTGCTGTATGGGCTATTTTCTAGTTGCAGAAAGCAGGGGCTACTCTATTGAGGTGGTTTCTCTTATTGTGGAGCACAGGCTCTAGGGTGCCTGGGCTTCAGTAGTTGCAGTTCCTGGGCACTAAGAGCACAGACTCAGTAGTTGTGGTACACAGGCTCAGTTGCTCCTTGGCATGTGGGATCCTCCCAGATCAGGGATGGAACCCTTGTCTCCTGTATTGCAGGCAGATTCTTTACCACTGTGACAATTGTTTTATAACAACAAAACTTTCTATATTGATTTTACTGTCTATTCTAATTCTGCATGCCTGTGATATCATCATGGTGATTCTGCCTTCAATCTACCACCTCAGTGAAATTTCAGTACATTGTGCTTCTTTCTGTTTTATGGGCAGAGTCTTCTTCCATAAGATTTTGGAACTTGTGGATCTTTTCTTTTTCCCCATTGCCTTAGTTCCAAGTGAATTACTTGAGAATTTTAATTTGTTGGAAATCTGACCACCGTACCAGTGAAGACAGTTTTTCTATGAGGCTCAGAAATTTTTGTACAAGTTTAAGAATGAGGATAAGCCATGGAGAAAAAGATGATCAGCCTTTCCTTTTGAAAACAACTCCTTAGGTCTGATTTATACCCTATCTCTAAAGGGACAGTTTAGTTTAATCCAAAATTACATAGACCTGGAAAGAATTGCCAGAACATTGTAGCTGGTGTTTCAGTGGTTTGCTTCTTAATTTGTATGGCTTGTTTTGTTGTTTCCACTGTTTCTTATACAGTCTTTTGAGAAATACATGTTCAAAGTCCATACTATATTTCAAAAAGACTACTGATTAATCAGTTTTCTCATTTCCTGGAAGATAGGATTATATTATATGATGTCTAAAGTCTTTTGCAATTCTAAAGATCTATAATGATTATAGTTTGACAGATATAGTTTTCATTTACCATTCAATGTATTCTATCATTATTTCTACAAGTCATCCAATCTTTCAGTTAATTCACTTCACAGAAAGAAATGTGTGGAAAAGAGGCACAGTTGACTGGATTTTTCAATTTTCACTTTTCAACAAGTTGTATTTATATCATGCTGACACAGTAAAAAGAAAGGTAAGTAAAAATAATTATGTTAGGTGAAATAGAACTGGTTGTAGAAATTACATATATTATATATAATATAGAAATTATATAAATTATATGATACAATTTAGAAATTATAATATATAACACAGAATAAAATTTACAGTAGTATAGAAATATATAACATATAATACAGAATATAAATAATATATAATATTAGTGTGTTAGTCGCTCAGTTCTGTCTGACTCTTTGTGACCCCATGGACTGTAGCCCTCCAGGCTCCTCTCTCCATGGAATTCTCCAGGCAAGAATACTGGAGTGGGTTGCCATTTCCTTCTCCAGGGGATCTTCCCAACCCAGGGATTGAACCTGTGTCTCCTGCATTGCAGGCAGATTCTTTACCATCTGAGTCACTGGGGAAACCCTAATACATAATATGAAATTGCACATTAAATATAATTTAATGCATTATTTATGTATGAAAGTGAAAGTCCCTCAGTCACATCCCACTCTTCGTGACCCCACGGACTGTACAGTCCATGGAATCCTCCAGGCCAGAATACTGGAGTGGGTAGCCTTTCCCTTCAGGGGATCTACCCAACCCAGGGATCAAACCCAGGTCTCCCTCATTGCAGGTGGATTCTTTACCAGCTTAGCCGCAAGGGAAGCCCAAGAATACTGGGGTGGGTAGCCTATCCTTTCTCCAGGGGATCTTCCTGACCCAGGAATTGAACTGGAGTCTCCTGCATTGCAAGCAGATTCTTTACCAACCGAGCTATCAGGGAAGCCCTATTTATGTATAATTATTATATATAACACATAATACATAACTCAGTCATTCTTCTAACTTTGATAATATTATTAATGCAAAATAAGTATGTACCAAGGGAAGACGAATTAGAAAATATAGATAAGCAAAGGTAACAGAGTAAATGAAATAGGAAAATCTATTTTAATTCCAGTATCTAGGAATAATTGTTATTGTTTTGTGGTATATTTTCTCTAATTCTTCTCTCTCTTTTACTTCCCACCTCTGGTATACTACACATGTAATTTTATATCCTGGTCAATTTTCTCAATACCATATTATGATGTTTTTTCATATCAATAAAATTAGGTGTTATTCTTATATCTTTTCCATTACAGTCTTTTAATTTGATGTACCAATATATAACATCTTCTATGTTTGATATTTTAGTTTGCCCAAATTTTTCAAGTGAATACAGCTGTAATGCATATTTTGAGAGAGCTGAAAAAGTTATTCTGACATGTATCTCCTAGCTTTAAAGTACTGCTTTAGTCCATCAAGTACCTATTGAAGTAAAAAAAAAAAAATGAAGTAAACGTACAGATGCAGTTATAGAAATTAAATGTATGTTTCCTAAATCACTATTTATCCTAAGATACTTGACTGGATAATAATTTTTTTTCATTCCAATTTGGTATGCTCTATTTATCATATAATAAATAATTAACTTCTCTTTGTCCTTCTATAATTGCCGTTTTGTCCAATTAATCTGTATGCACATACTTACAGTAGTATAACACAATTTTTATTACAGCTTTTGCCAACTGATTTTACATTGTGCAGGCAATTGCTATAATTGTTGGTGTACATATTGTATCAGGAAAAATCAACCATGATCAACAGTTCATACATATGATATGTGAGTCAAGACTGGCAATGTCCTGACAGATGCACTGATAGCTAGTAAATCCATTTACTTTAATTCATAGTGATGTGACGTTTTTACTGATGCTCTTTCTTTACACTGTTGTGTTACTTGGGCTGCTGTTCTCAATTAAGAATGACAGGCAAGAGTCTCCCTAGATGTAGAAATGCAGTTCTCTGGAGATAACTCTGACAGAGAATTAAAACCCAGTGAGTCAAGAACATTGTTTTTTACTCACTAGTCAATCCAAGGGTAATTTGAGAAACTAGAACTCTTTAAATATTTCCTTATGAGAAACTTCCCTGTTTTGGGAATATAATAAATTTTAAGAGTAATGTTTCAGTTCAGTTCAGTTCAGTCACTCAGTCGTGTCCAATTCTTTGCAACCCCATGAATTGCAGCACGCCAGGTCTCCCTGTCCATCACCGTCTCCCGGAGTTCACTCAAACTCATGTCCATCGAGTCGGTGATGCCATCCAGCCATCTCAGCCTCTGTTGTCCCCTTTTCCTCCTGCCCCCAATCCCTCCCAGCATCAGGGTCTTTTCCAATGAGTCAACTCTTTGCATGAGGTGGCCAAAGTAATGTTTAGTTTGGTGCAAAAGTATGGCATTCAAAGACACTCAGAAGTATTGAACAAAAAGTATTGTTTTTAACTTTGTCATTTATTCAGTCATAATAGAACATAGGAAGATGGATAATAAAAACAGGAATAATATGATGGTTCCATTACTCCATCATAGAAAAAGACACAGTGATTAAATAATTGAATTTTTTGTTTGTTTCTTGAATGTGATCAAAAAAGCACAAAACTTAATAAGAAGGGATCTTAACATCTTTATCCATAAGGATAAACCAGAACTATACTGTGACCTCAGTTTTTTCATTAAAGAAATAAAGTCCTGAACCTAATTACAGCTTATATATTTGACTTTAAAATGAACTTTTCATCCCTTGGGATCCAGCAAAATTTGTTCAATGACAAAAAAGACAGCCAAAGAAAGAATAATAAGGGAAAAATATCAGAGACATTATATTTGTCCTTGAAAAATTGGAGAAATATAGGTAATGAGCTAGCTTTTACTAGACACTTTTACATTGATTTTCTTAAATATAAA
This sequence comes from Bos javanicus, assembly GCF_032452875.1. Lineage (NCBI taxonomy): Eukaryota > Metazoa > Chordata > Mammalia > Artiodactyla > Bovidae > Bos > Bos javanicus. The sequence continues at coordinate 12,003,106 of NC_083897.1, forward strand.
ATGGTCTGTCATAAACCATTTTAGGTTTGAAACCCTATTGTTAATGCTTCACTTTAGCTTGGAGGATTTCTCAGTTCTTACTGCTTATTGGGGATTTGATAATAGGCCAAATTTATTCAAAAAGTAAATTGATCAACAATATCATTAGACAAAATATAAAAATGGGTAGAATTTAGACCAACTATACAAATTATGGGCATGCTTTTTTGAAAAAACAAAACATTAAAATTATAATATTAAGGTAACTAACCAGGTATGAGTTCATGAAGTCATGCATTAATATTTCTTATTATACATAGCAGAATTCAAAAAAATATAACTTTTGAAAGATTGGTTTGGACCCTTGTCTGAAGAACTTCCCTTCTGGCTCAGCTGGTAAAGAATCTGCCTACAATCCTGGAGACCTGGGTTCGATCCCTGGGTTGGGAAGATCCCCTGGAGAAGGGAAAGGCTACCCACTCAAGAATTCTGGCCTGGAGAATTCCATGGACTGTGTAGTCAATGGGGTCGCAAAGAGTCGGACATGACTAAGCCACTTTCACTTTCATTTTCACTTCTGAAGAACTTCAGTTGTTAAGTACCTCATTTTTGTTATAAGCCAGGTTTTTACTGTCATTCTCGGCATATCAATAGTGACACTATTGTCTAAGAATGTTTGATGTACTTATGGGATCTCCCACAGATAGCTTCCCAACCAAAGTCAGTGTTGTGGCTGGACAGGCTCTTGCAGTTCTTGTTTTGATTGCAAGATGCACATCAGCAAAAAAGCCATCAAGGAACTTCTGGGAAAAAAGATATGTATTACTCAGACAGAGGTCCTGGAAGGTACATGGCACACTCAAGGGCCACATAGCAAAGTCATGGAGAAAGAGAGAGAAAGCATGCCAACCTGGAGCTTTGCCTTTATTGGTGTCCAAAAGAGGGATGCCTAAGACTTCACATGTTCACTCTTTATTGGAGAATTTAAGCATAAGAGTGGGAATTAGAGCATGGGAAGGAAAAATAGAGATCACTCTCGGTAAACCTAGGTTACTCAAGGTTTTCTAAAAGGAAAATCTCATGGTGGGGCAGCCTTGTTTTTCATTTAGTTGAGCTATGTCATATAGCTGACAATATGTTTGAGATGGATGCCTTTGAAATGGATTCCTTGGCAATCAAAAACTTAACATCAGACACTTACATTACAATCAATAATTTTAAAAGTTTAATGTCAAGCGCTTACACTCCAGCAGTTATGTCAAAGACACAGCATCACCTTTGCAAAATGGACATTAAGGACAAGGAAAAGGAAGGATATTGGTATTTTCAGAACACCTATTATTCTCCCCTCTATTCCATAATTCCTATTACCACTGAAATTCTAAATTCAACTTTGATCATGTTTTCCACTGAGAACTCTCTTTTGTTGGCTTCTGATTGCCTAGAGAATAAAATTCAAACTCATCCTGATAGCATAAAATTTATACTCCAGTATCATGTAATATTTTTAATTACCTAAGAGTGCTTTTATTTTGATGCATTTATATTATTTTCTAGCTATTCTGTATATCCAAAATGTCCTTCTTCCTTGTTAGCCTTGATTGAATTCAAATTAGGGGCAGACAACATTTCTATTCAAATGTCAAGGTTTATTAAACTCTTGATGCAGAAAGAAACCCTTTGGTTATGCTATCATAGTTTGCTATTTTTTAATACTTCTATGTTGAGTTCAACATAAGCTAAACTCATTATAATTTGCCATGACTATGCTTATCCTTGTCATTTGGATTGTGTGTGCATTGGGAAATAGACCACTTTGCATTCATCTTTGTAATTCTGCAAACAAATATATATTTTTGTACATAGAAGGAAATTATGTTTATTAAGTAAATGGTAAAGTTTATAATGCAATCAATTCTTACAATATGACAGGTTATAGTGTGGAATAAAATAAGACAATCTTTTACCTAATCCAAGTGTCCTTATAACAAAAGAAGTCTTAGTTGCCAAACCAAGGATTATAATTTATAATATATTGTAAGCATAAAGTATGTTATACAATATTCTTATAACACCAGGACATAGAACAATGTTAAGAAGATAGAAGAGGCGTATCTTGTTTTAATGTACTTTGCTTTATCACTCTTCATAGATAGTGCTTTTTACATAATGAAGGTTTGTGACAACCCTTCCTCAAGTAAGTGTATAGGACCATTTTCCCAACAGCAGTATTATTTTTATTGAAGTATAGTTAATTTACAACATTGTGTTATTTTTCAAATATACAGCTAAGTGATTCAATTATACATATAATTTTTATTAAATATATTCCTTTTCATAATCTTTTTCATTATAGGTTATTATGGAAAACTGAGCATAGGTCCCTGTGCTATACAGTTGGTCCTTCTTGGTAATCTATTTTATATACAGTAGTGTGTATATATTAATCCCAAACTCTTAGTTTATCCTTCCCCCTCAGCATTACTTTATAATTAAGGTATATAAATTTTTTTACACATAATGCTATTGTATACCTAATAGACTACAGTACAGTATGAACATAACTTTTATATGCACTGGAAAGCCAAAAAAATTGTTTGACTCACTTTCCTATACTATTTGCTTTCTTATAGTGGTCTGAAACTAAACCTATAATACTCAGAGGCATGGCTGTAGATGATCAATGAATAATTGTAATTTACATGTGCCCTAACATAAGCTGTGAAAGTATTAATCAGTCGTGTCTGACTCTTTGTGACCCCACAGACTGCAACCCGTTAGGCTGCTCTGTCCATAGAATTCTCCAGGCAAGAATCCTGGAATGGGTAGCCATTCCCTTTTCCAGAGGATCTTCAGGACACAGAGATCAAACCCATGTTTCCTGTGGCTCCTGCATTGCATGCAGATACTTTACCACTAAGACACCAGGGAAGCCCCAATGTAAGCTGATATAAGGGTAAAAATGAACTTTAAAAACAATAAAAGCACATGTACTTGCTGAATTCAACAATTCACCTAAGAAAATGTAATTGGAGTAGTTATGTTTGCTAAAAATAGTTATTTCCTACAACATTATAATATTGAGACTATATCAGCATGATATGGGATATAAAAATCATTCTAGGTATTTCTTCTGAAAAGGGATTTAATACAAGGAATTAAGTGCTTAAAACCATTGCTAGGCTTGGAAGTCAGTTGCAGAGCACCAGCATATTTCAGATTTACTAAAGCAAATTTTGACACTGTTCATGGGGTTCTCAAGGCAAGAATACTGAAGTGGTTTGCCATTGCCTTCTCCAGGGGGTCAAGTTTTGTGAAGGTCCCTCACCCTCAAGACTGTGAGGGTCCAGGAGTCTCTGGCAGAGGCACTTATCTCACATGCTAGCAAGTTCAGTTCAGTTGCTCAGTCGTGTCTGACACTTTGTGACCCCATGAATCGCAGCACGCCAGACCTCCCTGTGCATCAACAACTCCCGGAGTTCACTCAGACTCGAGTCCATCAAGTCAGTGATGCCATCCAGCCATCTCATCCTCTGTCATCCGAGAGTCTTTTCCAATGAGTCAACTCTTCACATGAGATGGCCAAAGTACTGGAGTTTCAGCCTTGGCATCATCCCTTCCAAAGAAATCCCAGGGCTGATCTCCTTCAGAATGGACTGGTTGGACCTCCTTGCAGTCCAAGGGACTCTCAAGAGTCTTCTCCAACACCACAGTTCAAAAGCATCAATTCTTTGGCGCTCAGCTTTCTTCACAGTCCAACTCTCACATCCATACATGACGACTGGAAAAACCATAGCCTTGACTAGACGGACCTTTGTTGGCAAAGTAATGTCTGTGGTTTTGAATATGCTATCTAGGTTGGTCATAACTTTCCTTCCAAGGAGTAAGTGTCTTTTAATTTCATGGCTGCAGTCACCATCTGCAGTGATTTTGGAGCCCCTGAAAATAAAGTCTGCCACTGTTTCCACTGTTTCCCCATCTATTTCCCATGAAGTGATGGGTCCAGATGCCATGATCTTCATTTTCTGAATGTTGAGTTTTAAGCCAACTTTTTCACTCTCCACTTTCACCTTCATCAAGAGGCTTTTTAGTTCCTCTTCACTTTCTGCCATAAGGGTGGTGTCATCTGCATATCTGAGGTTATTGATATTTCTCCTGGCAATCTTGATTCCAGCTTGTGCTTCCTCCAGCCCAGCGTTTCTCATGATGTACTCTGCATATAAGTTAAATAAGCAGGGTGACAATATACAGCCTTGACGTACTCTTTTCTTATTTGGAACCAGTCTGTTGTTCCATGTCCAGTTCTAACTGTTGCTTCCTTACCTGCATACAAATTTCTCAAGAGGCAGGTCAGGTAGCCTGGTATTCCAATCTATTTCAGAATTTTCCACAGTTTATTGTGATCCACACAGTCAAAGGCTTTGGCATAGTCAATAAAGCAGAAATAGATGTTTTTCTGGAACTCTCTTGCTTTTTTGATGATCCAGTGGATGTTTGCAATTTGGTATCTGGTTCCTCTGTCTTTTCTAAAACCAGCTTGAACATCTGGAAGTTCACAGTTCACGTATTGCTGAAGCCTGGCTTGGAGAATTTTGAGCATTACTTTACTAGCGTGTGAGATGAGTGCAATTGTGCTGTAGTTTGAGCATTCTTTGGCATTGCCTTTCTTTGGGATAGGAATGAAATCTGACATTTTCCAGTCCTGTGGCCACTGCTGAGTTTTCCAAATTTGCTGGCATATTGAGTGCAGCACAGTAATGCTCAAAATTCTCCAAGCCAGGCTTCAACAGTACATGAACTTCCAGATGTTCAAGCTGGATTTAGAAAAGACAGAGGAACCAGAGATCAAATTGCCAACATTCGCTGGATCATAGAAAAAGCAAGAGAGTTCCAGAAAAACACCTACATTTGCTTTATTGACTATGCTAAAACCTTTGACTGTGTGGATCACAATAAACTGTGCAAAACTCTTAAAGAGATGGGAATACCAGAACACCTGACCTGCCTCCTGAGAAATCTGTATGCAAGTCAAGAAGCAACAGTTAGAACTGGACATGGAACAACAGACTGGTTCCAAATAGAGACAGGAGTACATCAAGGTTGTAGATTGTCACTCTGCTTACTTAACTTATATGCAGAGAATATCATGTGAAATGCCAGGCTGGATGAAGCACAAGCTGGAATCAAGACTGTGGAAACAGTGAGAGACTTTATTTTCTTGGGCTCCAAAATCACTGCAGATAGTGGCTGCAGCCATGACATTAAAACACACTAGCTCCTTGGAAGAAAAGCTATGACCAACCTAGACCAGTATATTAAAAAGCAGAGACGTTACTTTGCCAACAAAGGTCTGTCTAGTCAAAGCTATGGTTTTACCAGTTGTCATCAGAGAAGGCAATGACAACCCACTCCAATACTCTTGACTGGAAAACCCCATGGACGGAGGAGTCTGGTAGGATGCAGTCCATGGGGTCACTAAGAGTCAGATAGGACTGAGTGACTTCACTTTCACTTTTCACTTGCATGCATTGGAGAAGAAAATGGCAACCCATGCCAGTGTTCTTGCCTGGAGAATCTCAGGGACGGGGGAGCCTGGTGGGCTGCCATCTATGGGGTCACAAGGAGTTGGACATGACTGAAGTGACTTAGTAGCAGCAGCAGCATGTACGGATGTGAGAATTGGACTATAAAGAAAGTTGAGTGCTGAAGAATTGATGCTTTTGAACTGTGGTGTTGGAGAAGACTCTTGAGAGTCCCTTGGACTGCAAGGAGATCCAACCAGTCTATCCTAAAGGGAATCAGTCCTGAATATTCATTGGAAAGACTGGTGCTGAAGCTGAAACTCCAATACTTTGGCCACCTGATGCGAAGAGCTGACTCATTGGAAGGACCCTGATGCTGGGCAAGATTGAAGGCAGGAGGAGAACAGGATGGCAGAGGATGAGACCGATTCAATGGGCATGAGTTTGAGCAAGCTTTTGGAGTTGGTGATGGACAGGGAAGCCTGGCTGCTATAGTTCATGGGGTTGCAAAGAGTCGGACATGACTGAGTGACTGAACTGAACTGAAAATAAATTTGGTAAGGACAGTGTAGGAAACATCTGAAAATGTCACACTTTCCCTGGAGCTCTGACATTTGTGACTTACAGGGAGGAAAGAACTCTTGCTGACTGTTACAATTAGTCAGGTCTGGTGAATGCAATATCAACAGTTGCTGCCTACTGCAATAAAGACAAACAACTTCTTTTACTCTTCTGCTCTATAAGTCTATTTCTGGTGCAGCTCATTGTCAGAATCTAAATTATATCTAGAACCTTCATAGCAAAGATGTGAAAATGGCTCATTAGGGCAAACGGCGAGTCCTTGAATGACAGTGTAGTGACAACTGTTTCACTGAAATTTGAAGAGCACGACCCCAGAAAGTCCTGAGCAGCCCACATTGCCACCTTGTTATCATAACAAACCGGGAGGAACCCCAGCTGCCACAGTTGGTCCTAGTCATCATCGCAACCATGAACAGTGAGAGGCTGACCCAACAGCTGCCTGCTGCCCTGCCCTCAGCACAGAGGACACAAACCATGTCAAATGGGCAGTCATGCAAGAAGCAGTGGCCTGGGCAGGCTCATATATCAGTGGCGACAAGGTCATCACAATGAAGGTTGAAGGAACTGTTAAATGGTTCAATGTAAGAAACAGATATGGTTTCACCAACAGGAATGCCACCAAGGAAAATGTATCAATATTAGTACAGCAAACCCCATAAAGAAAAATAGCCCCAGGAAGTAGCTTTGCAGAGTAGGAAATGGAGAGAGTGTGGAGTCTGATGTTGTTGAAGGAGAAAAGGTTGTGGAGGCAGCAGATGTTACTGGTCCTGGTGGAGTTCCATCACCAGGCAGTAAATATAGCAGACCATAACCATTAGGGAAGCTATCCATGTCCACCCAGTTATCAGCAGAATTAGCAGAACAGTGAGAATGAGGAAGAGAATGAGAGATTGGAGAATGCTCCTGAATGCCAGGGCCCTATGGCAGGCGAAGGTTCCCACTTTAGTACGTATGGAGACCCTATGGACAATGACTACAGCATTCCAACCATCCTGTGCAGGGAGAAGTGATGGAGGGTGCTGAAAACCAGGGTGCAAGAGAACAAGGTAGACCAGTGAGACAGAATAAACTATGGGGTTATACCTAGATCACAATTCTACAGAGGCTGTCCTCGCCAAACACAGACCAGAGAGGACAGCAATGAAGAAAATAAGGAAAATCAAGATGAGGCCCAAAGTCAGCAGCCACCTCAACCTTGGTGCTGCCACAACCTCAGTTACTGATACAGACACTCAACCAGGAGATGGGAAAGAAACAGCAGCTGACCCATAAGCTAAGAATCTGTCTGCTTTCTAGACTGAGCAGGACGGAGCTGAGTCAATGACAGTCTATCATCTCTACCATCGTTTGGTTTAGTCATTCTACAAGAAGTAATTAAAATCAAATTCCAGCAATTAGAAATGAACAAAATATTGCAACAGAAGATCATAAGTTCTTGCTTTTTGTCCATTGAACAGATAACTAGAACTGTCTGCATTATCTATTTAGCATGGAGTTTTTATTATTTTTAGATAAAGACATTTCTTTTTGTTAATAAAAAAGGTGTGTTTTTTTTTTTTTCGAAGAGCCTGGTTTTTCTTTATATACCTTTAAAGGTTTTTTAATTGTTTAATATTGTTTAATATTTGGTCAAGGTTTGATATTTTTAAAAACCTCATTTCTAATTTGTAATAAAAGTTTACAGCTTGATTTTTTCAAAAAAGTCAACAAACTGTAAGCACCTGTTAATAAAAATTTTAAATAATTAAAAAGTCTTATTTATTAAAACATAATAGTGGAAATTTAAGGTGATAATATTGGGAAGTTAAAAATACATATAATTTTCAACCTAGCACACACAAACATGGAATATGTGTGTATTGATGCATCCTTCATACAAGAAATGGAGATACAAGAGCAATGACCAAAGTTTTTGGGACCAAGGTATCTTCTGTTTAAGGAGAGATCCATGAATGAATATGAAGATTATCCTAGTGCTCAGGATTTTGCTCTATAATGGGAAAGTCAAATCCTATTTAACCTGATAAATCTATAAAATAAAAAACATTGAACAAATCCAACAGTAAAACTGTATACAGTAAGATCGATAGAACAAGAATAATGTGAACATTTTAGTTTGGAAAGTGTGTCCGACTCTTTGCGACCCCATGGACTGTAGCCCACCAGGCCCCTCTGTCCATGGAATTCTCCTGGCAAGAATACTGGAGTGGGATGCCATTCCCTCTCCATGGGATCTTCCTGACCCAGGGATCGAACCCGGCTCTTCCGCATTGCGGGCAAATTCTTAACTGTCTAATCCACAAGACTGTAACTTTTTGTTATCTTAAAATTTCCCTTTATATATAAGTACAATATGCATGTATAACACACAACATAAAATATTTTATTGATGCATAAATCATAAGCATATAATTATATGAATTTTCAAAGTGAATAAATGGATAACCATCATTCAAACCAAGAAATATAATATTTTCAACAGCATTGGAGCACACTCAACCAAGAATGACCACTGTGTTTACTTTTAGCTTCACAGATTAGTTCCCCTTGGTTTCAAACTTTATATGCCTTTATATACATACAGTAGAATGAATACATAATCTTTAGTATATTCAAATAATAGAAACTACACAGCAATGAGAATTAATATACCAGGAATGAAATGGAAATCCTGGACTAGCGAGTTTACATATAGTCAACTATATTAGCCATTGCCAAAGTGAATGTACCAGTTTACACTACCAGGAGTATACAGGAAATCAGATTGTCTTACATCTTAACAAAAACTTGATACTATCTATCTGCTTTTACCTGTGGCGGATTCATGTTGATGTATGGCAAAACCAATACAATATTGTAAAGTAATTAGCCTCTAAATAAAATAAATAAATTTAAATTAAAAAAAAATTCAGCATTATTACAAGCATTTAATAGTTCCTCAGATTTTAATTAGCATCCCTTTGATAACTAATTGATGCTGACTACATATTAATATGTTTATTGGAGATTTGGAATCATCTATAGGGAAGAACCTGTTCAAGCTAATCTGACTTGAACAGTCTTATTAAACTGATTTGAAGAAGTTCGTTATGTATTTTGGAAGGAAATCCTTGATTGGATATATGTATTGCTTCTTTTTATCAGAGCAAATCGTTCTACATCATACCTGTTTTATTGTTTTCTTGCCATCTGTGATGAGCTTGGTTGCTCAGTCTGGTCTGCCTCTGCAACCCCATGGACTGTAGCCTGCCAGGTTCCTCTGTCCATGGGGATTCTCCAGGCAATAACACTGGAGTGGGTTGCCATGCCCTCCTCCTGGGGAATCTTCATAACACAGGTTTCTTGCCATATGTGTTGTCAAATTTGAATTTCCTATCATCTCACATAGCTCTTAAATAAATCCATACTTTCCCAATTTCCAGGGCTTTACTTTTCACTTCTTTTGGTATAGCATTACAATTTTAGTCCTAATAAAATCTCATTTTCATTATTGCACTTTCCAGGTTAAGAATTTATAAGTCATGTTATCCAAAGGGCAAGAAATTTTATTGCCATAAAGTCCTGTGGGAGCATGGGGAAGTTGAGACAGGAAGCTAGAGAAGAGGGAAAGAACTGTTACTCTTCACTGCAAGTCTGGCCTTTTTGAAGAAAAGAATTAGCTATGAAGAGTCTCAGACTGCAACACAGTTTTAGGAAAATTAAGGTCAGGTTGATACAGTATCCTGAGACCAAAGTTGCCCTGTGAGATTAGTCCTACATCTCATAGGAATGGATCTGCCTTAGTATCACTGTGGCATTCAGTCATTCACTGGCAGCCACCTTTAGGTGCTCCTGGAATCTTCTATTACATTCTCTGTAGTACGAGATCTTAGAGCTGTATTTTTATGGTTGACCCAAGAGCTCATTATAAATGACCTGAACAAACCAAAAATCTCCAACACTTCACAATATTGGCCCACGATTTTTTTTTTAAATCAAGCTTATCACATACTATCCCCTTCCACAAAATTCTTGTTCTAGTCTTCACTGTGCCTCTTTCTTATTCCCCATCCCCTTAGCTGCCATTTTCGTTGCTGTTCCTCTATTCCATGTTGTATACTCTGACTATAATATTCTTGCACTACACTTCCACTCACTGAAGGCCAACTCTTTCATCAGGGTCCTGCTCAAATTCTTTTAGTTCACTGCTCCAGTGACCTTTATTTTTTTTCAAAATCTTTTTAGCATTTATATTCCAAATCCTGTATAGTATTTGATTTCTTATTGTTGTGTTTGTATGCTAATACATATATAATTTACTTAACTTTATAGAACTTATTGAAGAAAAAATTGGAGGATTATATCTTCTACAGTGTTTTCATATTCTAGGAATTAGAATGCTTTAGATGTACACTCTCAGGAGTTTGCATATCTTCTACAGTGGCATATACCAAACTGCATTAGATTTATTTGCTTATTTGATCTATTATACCCATCATGCATAACATGCTCAAAATATATTTATTGAATAGATTGCTGAATGATTCTAACTTAGTTATTTTATTATTTCATCCTCTATGTACTTTGTGTTTTGGTAATATATGTTCAACTGTGACTTGATCTTTCTCAGATTTATGATTCATTTGGTGCTCAGCATTTTGGAGTGATATCACTAAATCAGGAAATACACCTTTATTGATTAAACATATATCTCATATCTATTTTCATCATCATGCATTCAATGTAATTGATTATAGACATACCTGATTTTACAAAAAATTTTTTTAGATTATTGTTAAACTGATAACATCAGTAAACTTTATACTTTGGATTAATAAAATGCAGGAAATAACTTAAGAAAATATTTCAGTGAATCAATTTTGAATATTTCCCATTATACTATAAGTAGAATATAAAATTCTATTAAATGATCAAACTCCATATTTACTGAAGTAAACCTAGTCCAGGAGTTTTTAAAATTCTACCTTTAAAAGATCACTAATGGATTCTTCAAAAACAAACCAACAAACTCATAGAAAAAGAGATCGTATTTGTGGTTTCCAGAAAGAGGGGTCGAGGAGTGGGAATTGGGTGAAGGTGATCAGAAAACACAAACTTCCAGGGATAAGATAAACAAGTACTTAGGGATGTAACCTACAACATGATGATTGCAGTTACCACTGCTGTATGGTACGTATGAAAATGGTTAAGAGAGTAAATCCTAAGAGTGAACTTCACAAGGAAAATGTTTTTCTATTTCTTTAATCTTTTATCTATATGAGATGATAAATGTTCACTAAACATATTGTGGTTATCATTTCATAATGTATGTAAATCAAATCATTATGCTGTATACCCTAAACTTATTCAGTGCTCTATGTCAGCTGTATCTCAATAAAACTGGAAGAAAAAATGGTATGTAATGGTATGAACTATAACGCTATGAAAAATCAACAGCAACACCAGTAATAATTACATTTGCTTGAATAACATAAGATTACCATTAATAAGAGCATGAAAATAAAAATAGAACAAAGAAACAAAAAATTCGGCCCATTTCCATTTCCATAGACCAAGACAAACATTTGACTTTTCTTTTGCAAAAACTTTTATAATTAAAACCCCCAATATGACTTCTAAGTTATTATTTTAAAAAATTTTATTTGACTATAGTAAGAAAAATATAATTAAATCAATATAATCCAGTCAACATCCTTTGACTTATTTTCATTTCCAAGGAAAGAAAAATACTCTGCACATGAGTAAATATTAGCAAGTTGAGCACAAAGTTATACATGATGAAATCCAAATGTGATTAAAATTAATAAACAGTCTCTACTTTCTTACAGAGAGAATAACACCAACATTGTACAGACACTTTAGAATTAAACTTGATAATAACTTAAATGGAAATAAAAGGCACCTTATTTTCTTATTATGAACATTGAACAGACTTATGAAAAATATGGGAAAATATGCATCTCTGATGAACAAAGGGTAATTCTACTTTCTATAGTGTGGTGGGCAGAATAGTTGTTCTCTCAAAACATCCAACTTCTATTCCCTTGAACTTAAATTAGGTAATTAAGGTTGCTTATCAAGTGACTTTGAGAGGGAAATGTTATACTTTTATATCAGGATGAAAGTGATATTACCAGGATGGGGTGGGAAGGCAATGTAACTACGAGGGTTCTTATATGCAAAAGCAGGAAAATCAGAGTCAGAGTCATAAAGTATGAGGGAGACTCAATTATCCATTTTTATTATTTTGAAGATGGAAAGGCACTATGAGACAAAGAACTCAGCATCCGAAAGCTGAAAAATATAAGAAAAAAAATTGTGTCCATATTGGGATAAATGGTGGCCCCCCAAAAGACATGTCTATGTAAAATCCCTTTACAATGTGTAAACTAAATGTTACTTGGGAAATATAATTTTTCAGATGCAATTAAACTACAAAATTTGAGATCAGATTATCCTGCATTATCTGAGTGGTCTCCAATTCCAAAGACAAACGTTCTTATAAAGAAAAAAGGATTTGCATTTCTCTGATAATGAGTGATGTTGAGCATCTTTTCATGTGTTTGTTAGCCATCTGTATGTCTTCTTTGGAGAAATGTCTATTTAGTTCTTTGGCCCATTTTTTGATTAGGTCATTTATTTTTCTGGAGTTGAGCTGTAGGAGTTGCTTGTATATTTTTGAGATTAGTTGTTTGTCAGTTGCTTCATTTGCTATTATTTTCTCCCATTCTGAAGGCTGTCTTTTCACCTTGCTGATAGTTTCCTTTGATGTGCAGAAGCTTTTAAGTTTAATTAGGTCCCATTTGTTTATTTTTGCTTTTATTTCCAATATTCTGGGAGGTGGGTCCTAGAGGATCCTGCTGTGATGTATGTCAGAGAGTGTTTTGCCTATGTTCTCCTCTAGGAGTTTTATAGTTTCTGGTCTTACGTTGAGATCTTTAATCCATTTTGAGTTTATTTTTGTGTATGGTGTTAGAAAGTGTTCTAGTTTCATTCTTTTACAAGTGGTTGACCAGTTTTCCCAGCACCACTTGTTAAAGAGATTGTCTTTAATCCATTGTATATTCTTGCCTCCTTTGTCAAAGATAAGGTGTCCATATGTGCGTGGATTTATCTCTGGGCTTTCTATTTTGTTCCATTGATCTATATTTCTGTCTTTGTGCCAGTACAATACTGTCTTGATAACTGTGGCTTTGTAGTAGAGCCTGAAGTCAGGTAGGTAGATTCCTCCAGTTCCATTCTTCTCTCTCAAGATCGCTTTGGCTATTCGAGGTTTTTTGTATTTTCATACAAATTGTGAAATTATTTGTTCTAGCTCTGTGAAGAATACTGTTGGTAGCTTGATAGGGATTGCATTGAATCTATAAATTGCTTTGGGTAGTATACTCATTTTCACTATATTGATTCTTCCAATCCATGAACATGGTATATTCCTCCATCTATTAGTGTCCTCTTTGATTTCTACTATGAGGTACCATCTCACACCAGTCAGAATGGCTGCAATCCAAAAGTCTACAAATAATAAATGCTGGAGAGGGTGTGGAGAAAAGGGAACCCTCTTACACTGTTGGTGGGAATGCAAACTAGTACAGCCACTGTGGAGAACAGTGTGGAGATTCCTTAAAAAACTGGAAATAGAACTGCCTTATGATCCAGCAATCCCACTGCTGGGCATACACACTGAGGAAACCAGAAGGGAAAGAGACACGTGTACCCCAATGTTCATCGCAGCACTGTTTATAATAGCCAGGACATGGAAGCAACCTAGATGTCCATCAGCAGATGAATGGATAAGAAAGCACTGGTACATATACACAATGGAGTATTACTCAGCCATTAAAAAGAATACATTTGAGTCAGTTCTAATGAGGTGGATGAAACGAGCTTATTATACAGAGTGAAGTAAGCCAGAAGGAAAAACATAAATACAGTATACTAACGCATATATATGGAATTTAGAAAGATGGTAACAATAACCCGGTGTACGAGACAGCAAAAGAGACACTGATGTATAGAACAGTCTTATGGACTCTGAGGGAGAGGGAGAGGGTGGGAAAATTTGGGAGAATAGCATTGAAACATGTAAAATATCATGTATGAAACGAGATGCCAGTCCAGGTTTGATGCATGATACTGGATGCTTGGGGCTAGTGCACTGGGACGACCCAGAGGGATGGTATGGGGAGGGAGGAGGGAGGAGGGTTCAGGATGGGGAACACATGTATACCTGTGGTGGATTCATTTTGATATTTGGCAAAACTAATACAATTATGTAAAGTTTAAAAATAAAATAAAATTTAAAAAAAGAAAAAGAAAAAAGGAGGGGCTTCAATTATGGTTCAATGGATAAGAATCTGCCTGCCAAGGCAGGACACATGGGTTCAATTCCAGTTCTGGGAAGACCCCACATGCTGCGGAGCAATTAAGTCCATGTACCACAGCTACTGAGACCACGTGTTGCAACCACTGAAGCTCACATACCCTACAGTCTGTGGTCTGCAACAAGAGAAGCCACTGCAATGAGAAACCTACACATCTCAACTAGAGAGTAGCCCCATTTCACAACAACTACAGAAAAGCCATGCATCAGTGAAACTCCAGTACAACCAAAAATAAATATAATTATTTAAAAAATAAAAATAGAAATTTAAAGAAAGAAATAGGGATATTTGAGACAGACAGAAGTATGGAAGACAGAGGAGAAAGCAATTAAGGATGAAGGCAAAGACTGGAGTGATATAGCTACAAGTCAAAGAACATGTTAACATACCAGAAGCTGAAAGAAGCAAGGAAGGATTTTCTCCTAGAGTTCGAACGTGACGGTGGCCCTTTCGGACACATTGATTTTGGATTTTTGGCATCCAGAATATAAAGGAAAAATTTGTCTCCTTTGTAAGCCACTACAGTTCAGTTCAGTTCAGTTGCTCAGTCTTCTCTGACTCTTTGTGACCCAATGGACTGCAGCATGTCAGGCCTCCCCATCCCAGAATTTACTCAAACTCATGTCCATTGAGTCAGTGATGCCATCAAATCATCTCATCCTTTTTCATCCCCTTCTCCTCCCGCCTTCAATGTTTTCCAGCATCAGGGTCTTTTCCAATGAGTCAGCTCTTCGCATCAGGTGGCCAAAGTATTGGAGTTTCAGCTTCAACATCAGTCCTTCCAATGAATCATTTCAGTCAGTTCAGTCGCTCAGTAGTGTCTGACTCTTTGTGACCCCATGAACCACAGCACGCCAGGACTCCCTGTCCTTCACCAACTCCAGAATTTACCCAAACTCATGTCCATTGAGTCGGTGATGTCATCTAACCATCTCATCCTCTGTCCTCCCCTTCTCCTCCTACCTTCAATATTTCTGAACAACAGGGTCTTTTCGAATCAGTCAGTTCCTCACAACAGATGGCCAAAATATTGGAGTTTCAGCTTCAACATCAGTCCTTCCAATGAACACCCGGGACTAATTTCCTTTAGGATGGACTGGTTGGATCTCCTTGCAGTCCAAGGGACTTGCAAGAGTCTTCTCCAACACCACAGTTCAAAAGCATCAATTCTTCTGTGCTCAGCTTTCTTTATAGTCCAACTCTCACAATCCATACATGACCACTGGAAAAACCATAGCCTTGACTAGACGGACCTTTGTTGGCAAAGTAATGTCTCTGCTTTTTAATATGCTGGACAGGTTGGTCATAACTTTACTTCCAAGGAGTAAGCATCTTTTAATTTCATGGCTGCAATCACCATCTGCAGGGATTTTGGAGCCCAGAAACATAAAGTCAGCCACTATTTCCCCATTTGCCATGAAGTGATGGGACCAGATGCCATGATCTTAGTTTTCTGAACGTTGAGTTTTTTTTTTTTTCTTTCCTTTTTTTTTTTTTTTGGTTTTGCCATACATTGACTTGAATGTTGAGTTTTAAGCCAATTTATTCATTCTCCTCTTTCACTTTCATCAAGAGGCTCTCTAGTTCTTCTTGGCTTTCTGCCATAAGGGTGGTGTCATCTGAATATCTGAGGTTATTGGTATTTTTCCTGGCAATGTTGATTCCAGCTTGTGCTTCATCCAGCCCAGCGTTTCTCATGATGTACTCTACATAGAAGTTAAATAAGCATGGAGACAATATACAGCCTTGACGTACTCCTTTTCCTATTTGGAACCAGTCTGTTGTTCCATGTCCAGTTCTAACTGCTGCTTCCTGACCTGCATACAGGTTTCTCAAGAGGCAGATCAGGTGGTCTGGTATTCCCATCTCTTTCAGAATTTTCCGCAGTTTATTGTGATCCACACAGTCAAAGGCTTTGGCATAGTCAATAAAGCAGAAATAGATGTTTTTTTCTGGAACTCTCTTGCTTTTTCGATGATCCAGTGGATGTTGGTAATTTCATCTCTGGTTCCTCTGCCTTTTCTAAAACCAGCTTGAACATCTGGAAGTTCACCATTCATGTATTGCTGAAGCCTGGGTTGGAGAATTTTGAACATTACTTTACTAGCGTGTGCTGCTGCTAAGTTGCTTCAGTCGTGTCTGACTCTGTGCGACCCCAAAGATGGCAGCCCACCAGGCTCCCCCATCCCTGGGATTCTCCAGGCAAGAATACTGGAGTGGGTTGCCATTTCCTTCTCCAATGCATGAAAGTGAAAAGTGAAAAGTGAAAGTGAAGTCGCTCAGTCGTGTCTGACCCTTCATGACCCCATGGACTACAGCCTACCAGGCTCCTCCGTCCATGGGATTTTCCAGGCAAGAGTACTGGAGTGGGATGCCATCACCTTCGCGTGTGAGATGACTGCAATTGTGCTGTAGTTTGAGCATTCTTGGACTTCCTTGGTGGCTCAGACAGTAAAGCATCTGCTTACGATGTGGGAGACCTGGGTTCGATCCCTCAGTCAGGAATATCTCCTGTAGAAGGGAATGGCAACGCACTCCAGTACTCTTGCCTGAAAAATTCCATGTTTGGAGAATCCTGGTAGGCTACAGTCCATAGGGTGGCAAAGAGTTGAACACGACTGAGCGACCTCACTTTCACTTTCAGCATTCTTTGGCATTTCCTTTCTTTGGGATCGGAATGAAAACTGACCTTTTCCAGTCCTGTGGCCACTGCTGAGTTTTCCAAATTTGCTGGCATATTGAGTGCAGCAATTTCACAGCATCATCTTTCAGGATTTGAAATAGCTTAGCTGAAATTCCATCACCTCCATTAACTTTGTTCATAGTGATGCTTCCTAAGGCCCACTTGACTTCACATTCCAGGATGTCTGGCTCTAGGTGAGTGTTCACACCATTATGATTATCTGGGTCTTGAAGATCTTTTTTTGTACAGTTCTTCTGTGTATTTTTGACACTTCTTAATATCTTCTGCTTCTGTTAGGTCTATACCATTTCTGTCCTTTATCAAGCCCATCTTTGCATGAAATGTTTCCTTGGTATCTCTAATTTTCTTGAAAAGATCCCTAGTGTTTCCCATTCTATTGTTTTCCTCTATTTCTTTGCACTGATCACTGAGGAAGTCTTTATTATCTCTCCTTGTATTCTTTGGAACTCTGTATTCAAATGGGTATATCTTTCCTTTTCTCCTTTGCTTTTTGCTTCTCTTCTTTTCACAGATATTTGTAAGGCCTCCTCAGTCAGCCATTTTGCCTTTTTGCATTTCTTTTTCTTGGGGATTGTCTTGATCCCGGTCTCCTCTACAATGTCACGAACCTCTGTCCATAGTTCATCAGGCACTCTTTCTATCAGATCTATCACTTAAATCTATTTCTTACTTCCACTGTCGAATCAGGTACACTTTGCTGGAGCAGCTGTGAATAGATACCCCACGTCCAAGGTCAGGAGCGGCAGCTGTTCTTCACTGGACTGGCCAAGTCCAAGGTCAGAGAAACCCCAGTAAGATGGTAGGCACTGGAGTGGCCGTAAGGAGATAGACCACATCCAAGGGCAAAGGCGAAGCCCCAGCAAGATGGTAGGAGGGGCGAATTCACATTTAGAATCAAACCCCATTCCTGCCACAGATGCTCAGAGGGCTCAAACAAACCTTGAGTGCACCAGGACCCAGGGACCCCACAGAGACTGACACAGAACTGTGTTTGAGTGTCTCCTGTGGAGGTATGTGTGGGCAGTGGTCTGCCACAGGGACAGAGGCTCTAGGTGCAGCACACTTGGGTATGGCATAAGCCCTCTTGGAGGAGGTCTCCATTAACCCTACTATAGAGCTGCCAGAACTTACACAGGACTGGGAAATAGACTCTCAGAGGGCACAACAGAACTTTGTGCATCAGGACCCAGAAGAAAGGAGCAGTGACCCCATAAAAGACTGTCCTGGACTTTCCTGTGGGTGTCCAGGAGTTTCCGGCAGAGGCGTGGGTTGGTGGAGGCCTGCTGCAAGGTTAGGGGTACTGAGCATAGCAGTACATGCATCTGATCTTTTGAGGGAGGTCACCAGTATTTTCATTACCTCCACCATAGTTTGGCCCCAGGTAAATAGCAGGGAGGGAACACAGCTTCACCCATCAACAGAAAATTGGATTAATGATTTACTGAGCATGGCCCCACCAATCAGAACAAGACCCAGTTTCCCCCTCAGTTAGTCTCTCTCACCAGGAAGCTTCCATAAGCCTCTTATCCTTCTTAACCAGAGGGCAGACAGACTGAAAACCACACTCACAGAAAACTAACCAAAGTAATCACATGGACCACAGCCTTGTCTAACTCAATGGAACTATGAGCCATGCTGTGTAGGGCCACCCAAGACAGACGGGTCATGGTGGAGAGTTCTGAGAAGATGTGGCCCACACATCTGAAGAAGGGAATGGCAAACCACTTCAGTATTCCTGCCTTGAGAACCGCATGAACAGTATGAAAAGGCAAATAGATAGGACACTGAAAGATGAACTCCTCCAATGGTAGGTGCCCACTATGCTTCTGGAGATCAGTGGAGAAATAACTCCAGAAAGAATAAAGGGACAGAGCCAAAGCAAAAACAACACCCAGTCGTGAATGTGACTGCTGATGGAAGCAGGGTCTGATGCTATAAAGAGCAATATTGCATAGGAACCTTGAATGTTAGGTCCATGAATCAAGGAAAATTGGAAGCAGTCAAACAGAAGATGGCAAGAGTGAACATCGACATTCTAGGAATCAGCAAATTAAAATGGACTGGAATGGGTGAATTTAACTCAGATGACCATTATATCTACTACTGCAGGCAGGAATCCCTTAGAAGAAATGGAGTAGCCATCATGGTCAACAAAAGAGTCTGAAACGCAGTACTTGGATGCAATCTCAATAATGACAGAATGATCTCTGTTAGTTTCCAAAGCAAACCATTCAATATCACGGTAATCCAAGTCTATGCCCTGATGAGTAATGCTGTAAGCCACTAAGTTTGTGGTAATTTGTTATCACAGACTTAGAAATTTCATAAAAGCTCAGAAAGTCTCCAGGAAGGAATATGGCTCTGCTAAAACATTAATTTTAGCCCAGTGTGACCCATTCTCAACTTCTAACCTCCAGAACTGTGAGATAATATATTCGTACTGTTTTAAATCACTTACATTTGTGTTAATTTGTTATGGTAGCTATAGGAAACAAGGATGCATAGCTATATAAAATGTGGTGTTTAAGCACTTCTCTGAAAAGAACACAGACTTCAAGTGAGCCTTTGATACTCTCTGGAAAACCTACTAAGTATTTTTTTACTAGTAAATTTCTGTAATATCTCTAATGACAATTTTACATGTTCTCCTTGCTAATAAAACTCACAGCACTTTTATTGTCTGACTTATTTGATTTAGCAAACTACCCTCAAAGTCTGTCTGTGTGTGTTAGTTGTTCAGTCCTGTGTGACTCTTTGTGACCCCATGGGCTCTTCTGTCCATGGAATTCTCCAGGCAAGAATATTGGAGTGGGTTGCCATATCCTTTTCCAGGGCATATTCCTGACCCAGGGATCAAACCCAGGTCTCCTACATTGCAGGCATATTCTTTACCATCTGAGCCCCAAGGATGATTCAAAGTCTGTTTATCTTGTTGAAAATAACAGGATTTCCTTTTCTTAATGGATTAATAGTATCCTATTGTACATATATACCACATTTTCTTTGTATTCATCTGTTGATGGACATTTAAGTTGTTTCTGTCTTGGTTACTGTAAAAAGTAAATGTGGGGGTGCTGGTGTCTCTGTGTCATAGAGATTTTGTTTCCTTCAGTATATACCCAGAAGTAGAATTGCTTGATAGTATAGTAGCTCTGTTTTTAATTTTTTGAGGACCCTCCATACTGTTTTCCATAGTGGCTGCACCAACATACATCCCCATCAACAGTGCACAAGGGTTTTCTTTTCTCCACATCCTTGTCATTATTTGTTATCTCTTGTCTAACAGCCATTTTAATGAGTGTGAAGTGATGACTCATTGTGGTTTTAATTTGTATTTCCCTAATGATTGGTGAAAAAAGCTGAGCGCCAAAGAATTGATGCTTTTGAACTGTGGTGCTGGAGAAGAGTCTTGCGAGTCCCTTGCACTGCAAGGAGATCCAACCAGTCCATCCTAAAGGAGACCAGTCTTGGGTGTTCATTGGAAGGACTGATGCTGAGGCTGAAACTCCAATACTTTGGCCACCTCACGCAAAGAGTTGACTCATTGAAAAAGACCCTGATGCTGGGAGGGATTGGGGGCAGGAGGACAAAGGGACGACAGAGGATGAGATGGCTGGATGGCATCATCAACTCAAGGCACATGAGTTTGTGTGAACTCTGGGAGTTGGTGATGGACAGGGAGGCCTGGTGTGCTGCGATTCACGGGGTCGCAAGGAGTCGGAAAGGGACTGAATTGAACTGAACTGAACTGAACTGAATGACTAGTGATGCTGAGCACCTTTTCATATGCCTGTTGGACATCTGAATATCTTATTTGGAAAAATGTCTACATGGGTCCTTTGCCCATTTAAACAAATGATTATTATTATCATTTTGTATAAGTTGTTTACATATTTTAGACATTAACTTCTTAGAAAATACATGATTTGCAAATACTTTCTCCTATTACATAGGTTTGCTTTCATTTCGTTTATGGTTTCTTTTACTCTGAAGAAGCATTTTAGTTTGGTATTGTCCTACTTGTTTGTTTTTGCTTTTGTTGCTTGTGTTTTGGGTGTCACATCCAAAACATCTTTGCCAAGACCCATTTCAAGAAGCCTGACCTCTGTTTTCTTCTAGTTTTATGATTTCAGGTCTTATATTTAAGTCTTCAACCCATGTTGAGTTAATCTTTGTGTATGATATAAGATAGGGTCTACTACCATTCTTTTACATATAAATATCCAACTTTCCCAGTGTCATTTATTTAGAAGACTGTTTTTACTTCACCAAGTGTTCTTGACTCCCATGTCAAATAGTTAACCATATATGCCTGGGTTGACTTTTGGACTCTCAACTCTGTTCCATTGATTAATGTATCTATTTTCATGCCAGTACCACACTGTTTTAGTTACTATAGCTTTAAAATATAACTTAAAGTCAGATCATGTAGCGTCTTAGCTTTTCATTTGGATAGTTTCAGTTGCTTTATCTTCAAGTTTACAGATTTTTTTGCTGTGTCTAAACTGCATAATCTCATACAATTATTTTCTAACTCCATAAATTGTATTTTTTATCTCTTGAAGTTTTATGTGGGTATTTATATATATTTCATGCATCTACTAAACATACTCGATCTTTCCCCTACTTGTTGAACATATACTCAATATTAATTATTTTCATGTCCTTGTATATTAATTATATAATTTCCATCATTGATGAGACTGCTTCTATCAGTTTTTCCTTTTTGGTGTTATATTTTCCTACTTCTTTTCATGCACTGCAAATTTTTATTAAATATCTGATATTGTGATTTTGTTTTGCCACTGAGTACTGGAAATCATTGTATCCCAATAAATATAGTGTAGCATTCATCTTGGACACCATTATGTTACTTGGAAATAGTTTCTCCTTTGGGGATTTGACTTTGAGTTTATTAGCTAGGACCACAGAAACCTTTATCTAGTGTTAATTTTGTCTCCCTACTTAGAAAATACCCTTCTGCGTATTATTTCTAATGCCCCATATATTATGAGGTTTCCAACTTTGGTTTGTGGAAACAAGAACTATTCCCAAAGTGAATTAATAGTATTATTTCCCTGGCTCTTTTTGGTTGTTTATTTACTTGACCTCAGGTAGTTTCCTCACATGCATGCACTAAAATAGTACTCAGCAGAAAAACTTTAATTGTGTTAGTCTTCCCAGACTTGTGGCTCTATCTCCTCAACTCAAAGAGATTGCCAGGCTTTGTCTGGGTTTCTGATCCCTGCACTGAAACCTTTAAACTGTTTCTAGGCAGTAATCTGGGACAATTATAAGGCTCACCTTGTCTCCTTACCCTGTTTTTAGAAATTACTGTCCTGTTCTACTTGACCTGGAAATTATTGTTTCATATATTTTATCTGAATTTTAAATTATTTTAGGTGGGAAGGTAAGTCCAGTTCAATGTTGATCAGAAGTGAAATTCAGATATTTATTGTAATGGTGGTAGGAAGAATAATGGCCCCCAAATATGCACATATCCTAATCCTTAGTACCTGTGAATTTGCTAGGTTACATAGTAAAGGGGAATTAAGACTGCAGATGGAATTAATGTTGCTAATCATTTGACTTTAAGACAGCATTATGCTAGTTTGTCTGGATGGAACCAAATGAGGAGCATCCTTAAAAGCAGAAGAGGGAGGCAAAAGTATAGTTCGAAGTGATTTGATGTGAGAAGATCTCAACCTATGGTTGCTGGCTTTGAGGACAGGATAGAGGAAGATATCCATAAGTCAAGGAATGCAGACAGCCTCCAGCAGCTGGAAAAGAAAAGTAAATGGATTTGCCCCTAGAGCCTCCAGAAAAGAATGCAGTATTGAAAAAACTTGATTTTAGCCCAGTGAGACCCATGTCAGAATTTTGAAGTATAGAATGATAAAATATTTGCACAGCTTTAATTCACCAAGTTTGTGGCAATTTGTTGCAGCAACAATAGAAAATTAATATATATAGGTGAGAAAATAAGACTTGAAAATTTCATAGTTCAGAGTTAGAGTTGGGTCATATGCCAAGATGAATTATATCAGGTCTTAGTAATTAGACTAAGATACAAGAAGTCAGAATCCAAGCAAGTAGTGTGAACAAGACCATCATCAAGAATAGAAATTTGATCTACACTAAAGAATTTTTGTTAAATTACTCAATGTATTTTTTTGATGAGTGAAGGAATTTGATGACAATTACAGTTATTCAAGAGGGAAAAAAAGAGTGAAGGTACAAAGCTAGGTTAAAACGATTGAGATAAATTCTGACAGTCCTGGTACAATGACTTTCAGGGTGTGTAAAAGTTAGTCTGGGGAAATGTTGCAAAGGCACTGATAGTCAGACATACTATTGCAATTATGGTAATCTCTAAATTATAATAAAATTTGGTAGTTTTAATTTAATATTTTTATTCTCAGTCATCATATGTGATTATCAGAACAGTAAAGAATATTTTGGGAAATATTCTTTGGGAAAAGAAAATTTGGGAAAGGGGAGAAATGGACACAAGTGTAATACTCTGTTTTAAAAACTGTTTATATAATGTGCTAACGTTCACAGATGCTTTTGAACTGTGGTATTGGAAAAGACTGGTGAGAATCCCTTGGACTGCAAGGAGATCCAATCAGTCAATATTAAAGGAAATCAGCCCTGAATATTCATTGGAAGGACTGATGCTGATGCTCCAATACTTTGGCCACCTGATGCGAAGAACTGTCTCATTGGAAAATACCCTGATGCTCGGAAAGATTGAATACAGGAAGAGAAGGGGACAACAGAGGATGAGATGGTTGGATGGCATCACTGACTTGATGAACATGAGTTTGAACAAGCTCCAGGAGTTGGTGATAGACAGGGAAGCCTGGCATGCCTCAGTACATGAGTTGGCAAAGACTTGGACACAACTGAGAAATAGAACTGAACATTCACAGCTAGAACATCAGCTATCCATTAAATATTCTATTCAGTTTATATCAACTTAAGCATGATTGTTCACTAACGGATATTAATCTTATGGTTGCTAGAGGATTAAGAGATTGCCAGGGTAAATTATGACAACATCTGTCTCAGAAAATAGAAAACTATTTTTCCAAGAATCATCAACTTGGTATAATAACTATTGCCAATGAAAATAAATCCTCAGTGGCACATAAGTAATGATTTTAATTATTGACTTTACACTTTCTGTTTCTGTTTCCTGTTCAGCCTTCAAACAAACTCTTGTTTGTCCCTCATTTATTGTCAGCATGCAAATGTGCCTCCAACTCAATGAATAGGATTGCAATTGTTAAAATGTAAGCCATTGTCTTATTAAACAGTAGTGTTCAGGCTAATGCAAAATAAAATAGCCAGGCAATTAACCATTGTACCATACAACAATACCTAGAAAAACAATGAAAAGAGAATATTCCACTATTAATAAAGAATTTTTCCTTTATCAGAAAACAGCAGGGAACTGATTTTGCCTGCCTATACTAGTGTGTGGTTAATCTGCAACTATGGAAATTGTAAGAATCCAGTTTTGAAAACAAAGTGGAGAAGATTTTACATGCTATGAATATGCATTTCAAAGTACTTTGAGTTGGTTTTCCAACAAAAAACTGCATACTTTAAAAAATACTGTTAAGTCAATGTCAGAAGGGACATTTATGATTAGACAATTGAATCTTTCATTGAACGATTAAGTTTCCTCCCAATATAATAATACATAGTTTTCTAGCTTATTTAATATCTCAGCTTTATTGAACACACAGCCATTCAAAGTAGCCCATTCCAACCCTACACAGCTCTAATTGATAAATATTTCTTCTTTAGGGGGACACTGTTTATGCCCCTAGCCACTTATTTCTGCTGGTACTCATGGAGTCCTTCAAATATGTGAAGTCAGCAAAATGTGCACCCGACCAAAAGACTCTTATTTTTAGACAAATATAACCAGGTTTTTCAAACATGTGCATAAATAAAAGTTATTGATATAACTATAGCACTTTACATATATCTCTAATAAATTTGACTTGTGTTCAAGTCTATGAAGATGTATTTTTTGGTTTTAACATATGTAGTCTTTTTTCTCATTCTAATGTTATACACAAATTATAACTGAATGCTATCAATATTCTCCCTTGTAGAAGCTATAAGTTATTAGTAGGAGAGATGTCTATGGCATTGGTGAATGTACTCTAGGTTGATAGGGAATCAGAAATTAGCACTGTCCCAGTGAGTTAGAGATCCTAACATTATTATCAGTTAGCCTAGACAGTTTCATCTTTTCCAGAAGGACACATCGAGACTATGATGAAATACAGACATACTATGTCTATTGCTATATTTCTCTGATGTATTAGCCTAGGAACCTACTCAGCCATAAAAAGGAACACATTTGAGTCAGTTCTAATGAGGTGGATGAACCTAGTACCTATTATACAGAGTGAAATAAGTCAGAAAGAGAACAATAAATATCATATTCTAATGCATATATACGGAATCTAGAAAAACAGTACTGAAAAATTTACTTACAGGGCAGCAATGGAGAAACAGACATAGAGAACAGATTTGTGGACATGTGGAGAGGGGAGGGGAGGGTGAGATATATAGAAAGAGTAACATGGAAACTTACATTACCATATGTAAAATAGATAGCCAACGGGAGTTTGCTGTATGGCTAAGGAAACTCAAACAGGGGCTCTATATCAACCTAGAGCGATGGGATGGGAAGGGACATGTGAGGGAAGTTCAGAAGTGAGGGGATATATGTATACCTATGGCTGATTCATGTTGAGGTTTGACAGAAAACAAAAAAATTCTATAAAGCAATTATCCTTCAATAAAAATTAAATTAATTAAAAAACCAAATGGATGTATTAATTAGTGGTCATTAATATAATTTCATAATTGTCAACAACTTACTTAATTATTGATTTTATAATTTTACTGAAATCAAGAGACGTCATTGAAATGCTCTTTTTTCTCATGAAAAATAAAGACCATGTTTTCCCATATTCAGCCTTCCAATCCTTTTCATATTCTTCACAATGATGAAAAAATTCTGGCAGATTTGGTGATGTAATTATTAAACTTGTTCACAACTTTCTTCAGTAATTTATTTGGATAAGGATGGTAGCCAGGTGCCCTATTATAGTCTGACATATCACTGGATGCAGTTTTCTATTACCATTGCTGATTACATATTTTCTGATCTGAATCTAATTCATTTTGTCTGAGAAGATGGAAACATAGTAGGAACTGAGTAGTTATACTTTTCTTCATTATACATGAATACCACATTCTTTTCCTAAAGTACAAGACTCTTCCTTTTCTTGTTATTTATTTGTCTCTTTGGTTTTGGTTTAAATATTATTTCAAATATCATTTGGATGAGATTTATCACTTTGTAATATCTGCCAATTTCATCCTTATAATGGCATTCTTATTTTATAGCAACAGTTTTGGAAATATTTGAATTACAAAAATGAATCTACACACAAATCTTATACCTTTCACAAAATGGATCACAGAACTAAATGGAAAACTCAAAACTATAAAATTCTAGAGTATAACAGTAGAAAATCTAGGTCACCTTGGATTTGGTGGTCATGTTTTAGACACAATATCCAAAGGATGCTCTATTGATAAAAAGGCTAGTTTGAACTTCATTTAAATTAAAAACTTCTGCCCTATTAAGAACACTGTTAGAATAAAAAGACAAGACACAGAGAAGGCGAGAGTATTTGCAAAACACATGTAAGATAAAGGAGTTGCACCCAAAATATACCAAAAAAAAAATCCTAAAACTTAACAATAAGAAAACAAACAAATCATTTAGAAATGGGCAAAAGATCTCAACAGACCCCTCAACAAATAAGATATATGGATGGAAAATAAGCATATCTAAAGATATTCAACATCATAGTACATCAAGTAATTTAAAATTAAAATAATAGTTAGATACCACTACAAACCCACTGGAATGGCTAAAATCCAAAACATTGACAATACCAAACAGTGGCTAGAATGTGTAACAATAAGGGTACTCATTCACTACTGGATGGGAATACAAAATAGTAATCTACTTTAGAAGACATTTTGGCAGGTTTTTAAAACAAAGCTAAATATACCATTTGATCCAGCAGTTGTACTATTTGGTATTTATCCAAATGAGTTGAAAACTTGTATCCACACAAAAACATGTACACAAATGCTTATAGCAGCTTTACTTAGATTTGTAAAAACTTGAAAGCAACCGATGTGTCCTTCAATAGGTGTATGGATAAGCACACTGTTATAAGTCCAGGCAATGGGATAATACTCAGTGCTAAAAAGAAATGAGCTATCAAACCATGAAAGATATGGTGAAACCTTAATGCTTATTACTAGTAAAAGAAGCCAATTTGAAAGGCTATAAATTGTGTGACTGATAGTTTGATGGCATCACTGACTCAATGAACATGAGTTTGAGCAAACTACAGGAGACGGTGAAGGACAGGGAAAACCTGGCATACTGCAGTCCGTGGGGTCACAAAGAGTCAGACATGACTGAGCCACTGAACAACAACAGCAACAACAGCATACTGTGTGACTTCAACTACATGACATTCTGGAAAAGGCAAAACTAGGGAGAAGTGATAAGATCAGGGATTGCCTGAGGTTGAAGGTAGGGTGAGAGGGAGGGATGAATCATTTGAAAGATTTTTTATGGTACTGAAAATATACAATATGATATTGCACTGGAGCATATATCTCACTATGTATTTTTTTTATACTTATAGAATGTACAGCACAAAATAGTAAATCCAAGGCTATGGTTTTTCCAGTGGTCATGTATGGATGTGAGAGTTGGACTGTGAAGAAAGCTGAGCTCTGAAGAATTGATGCTTTTGAACTGTGTTGTTGGAGAAGACTCTTGAGAGTCCCTTGGACTTCAAAGAGATCCAACCAGTCCATCCTAAACGAGATCAGTCCTGGGTGTTCATTGGAGGGACTGATGCTGAAGCTGAAACTCCAGTATTTTGGCCACCTCATCCAAAGAGTTGACTCATTGGAAAAGACCCTGATGCTGGGAGGGATTGGGGGAAGAAGGAAAAGGGGACGACAGAGGATGAGATGGCTGGATGGCATCACCGACTTGATGGACATGAGTTTGAGTGAACTCCAGGAGTTGGTGATGGACGGGGAGGCCTGGCATGCTGTGGTTCATGGGGTCGCAAAGAGTAAGACATGACTGAGCAACTGAACTGAACTGAACTGAACAAGGCTTTTGGCAACAACTCAGCCAATGAAAACCCATGAAGTGTTTGCTTACTACAGCCCTCCACACTTCCTTTCCTCTGTATAAGAGAGTTATCCTTATCTTTCCCTTGTCATGTGGGCACTCACAGGTGGCTCACCACGATTGCAGACCTCAAATTGCAATTCTCAGCTGATCAAATATAAGCTCATTGCTAGAGAAATAACTAGCAGTTTGTTTGTTTTAGGTCAACATTTTAGTGGCCAGTGCAGGCACCAGAAAAGACTTTCAGTTGCTCAAGAGCTGATGAGCAAATAGATGGTACCCACAACTGAACCCACTGTTGCTCACTGCTTTTCTCACTAACCCTGGAGTTTGAAGGCATATCTTTTTTTCTGGATTAAGTCTTCCCTTTTGCCTTTGAAGCTGTCCAGGCTTTATTCATCATCTATTTTAAGGTTTCATGTTTCTGGTTAAGGCTTTGTTATGTATGCAAGTGCTTGTTTGGCACTTTAGTCTAATTTTGAAATCAGATCGTTTCAACTGAAACTGGCTGAAAAGCCTTTCACCCATTCTTTCAGAAAAAGGAGTTGCTTCACTGAAACTTCCAGTTCAGCCATGAGTCCATTTCTGTGGAGGAGGAGCTCTTCTTAGCAAGCTGGCTGAGAAGCATGCCGCCTGACTCCTCCAGGACCAAGCTGTTCCCTTAGAACTGGCTAGTATTAAGACTGCAGGGTATTTGAGTTAAAAGCTATTCAAATAGAGCTGTTTGAACTATAAGCTTTTCAAGCTGTTTGAATATTGCTATTTCAATCTAGAGGAAAAAAAAATCTCTGAGAAATAGGATCCCAGATATCTAAACATTTTGAGGGCCCTCTCTCATAGGGACTCAAGTCAAATTTAAGTTTGAACACCTTAGATTTTCCTCATGCACATTTCTAACTGAATGAACAGACCTGCCCATAGCTAATTTAGAATATGGTCATTATGAAAAACTTTTGAAATTCCAAAACTCAATTTTCTTAAAATTGAATTGAATCGCTATAGCTCTAACATTTCTAACAGAAATGAGTGGTAAGCCAATTTTGATTAGTACTTTGAGGCTTCCAAATGTTACTGGTAGCTTCTCTGCAAAGTTTCTGCAGAGAAATCAAATGATAGCCTTATGGCGATACCCTTGTATATGATTCTTCATATACTATATCATTCTTTATATACTGTATGATTCTGTATTACTGCCTTCAGGATTCTCCTTTTATCTTTAATTTTGACATTTTAATTATCATATGTCTTGTTGCAGTTCTCTTTGAGCTCACTTTGGGACTTTGCTCCCTGTACCTGGATATCTGTTTTCTTTTCAGGTTTGGAAAATTTTCAGGCATAACTTCCTCAAATAGTTTTTGATTTCCCTTTCTCTCTTTTTCCTTCTGGAACTCCTGTAACGTGAATGTTGGGATGTTTAAGGTTATCCTACAGAATCCTTAAATTGTGTTCTTTTTTAATTTTTATTTACAATGTTCTTATTGAACTATTTCCATTATTCTACATTCCAGATCACTTATTCATTCTCCTGTATCACTAAGTCTGATATGTATTTATTCTTTTAAAATTCTAGCTATTGAATGATTCACTTCTGATTGGGTCTTTTGTAGATCTTCTAGTCCCTTGTTGGGGCTCCCCGGCTAGCTCAGCTGGTAAAAAATCCATCTGCAATGCAGGAGACCCTGGTTCAATTCCTGGGTCAGGAAGGTCAACTGGAGAAGGGATAGTATGTTACCCACTCAAGTATTCTTGGGTTTCCCTAGTGGCTCAGCTGGCAAAGAATCCACCTCCAATGCAGGAGACCACATTCACTGTTCATATAAATTATTTTTCTTAATTAAGACAACATTTTTTATTACCAATATTTTGAATCCTTACCCAGTACATTGCTTATTTCTGTTTAAATTTTACTTAACTTTCTCTTCCTCTATGAATTTAAGTTAAACAAGTACCTACTGAAGTTCTGAAGTGGTGTTCTTATGCGGGAGTGTTTCTATATTATATAGTCTGCGTATTCCTAATACCTTTTTTGGGAGATATGGATTTGATGTGGACACAATATACTATTTCTTCAGGGTGCACTGGTAGCTATCACCTTGGTAAGGGGTAAACCTGGAGATGGAGGACCCAGAATTTACACCAACTATGAGGTGGGATTTTCTCTCTGCTCAATAGCCAACTGTTCTATGAAGGGTATATTCCGTTCCCATATTGCTGGAGGAGAAACCCTGAGGGTCAATGTGCTGCCTATGTAGGTACCCACATCTCTGCTCAAACACAGCCTCTAGTGAAAGTCTCTTTTTCTCTCTTCACTTGCCAATGAGGGACTTACACATCATTCACTATACTTGCAGAGGCTAAATCATAATTCTCTGCTGATCCTGAGTAAGCCCATTTTGTTCAATTGCTAAGTTGTGTCTGATTCTTTGTGACCCCGTGGACTGAAGCACCCCAGGCTTCCCTGTCCTTCGCCATCTCCCAGAGTTTGCTCAAACGCATGTCCATTGAATCAGTGATGGCAGCCAACCATCTTGTCCTCTGTTGTCCCTTTCTCCTCTTGCCTTCAATCTTTCTCAGTGTCAGGATCTTTTCTAATGAGTTGGCTCTTAGCATCAGGTGGCCAAAGTACTGGAGCTTCAGCATCAGTCTTTCCAATGAATATTCAGGGTTGATTTCCTATAGGATTGACTGGTTTAATCTCCTTGCACTCCAAGGGACTCTCAAGAGTCTTCTCCAGCACTACAATTTAAAAGCATCAATTCTTTGATGTTCAGCCTTCTTTATGATCCAACTCTCACATCCATACATGGCTACTGGAAAAACCATAGCTGTGACTATATGGACCTTTGTAGGCAAAGTGATGCCTCTGCTTTTTAATACACTATGTAGGTTTGTCATAGCTTTCCTTCCAAAAAGTAAGTGTCTTTTAATTTCATGGCTGCACTCACCATCCACAGGGATTTTGGGGCCTGAGAATATAAAATCTGTCATTGCTTGTACTTTTTCCCCTTCTTTTTGTCATAAAGTGATGGAACTGGATGCTATGATCTTAGTTTTTTGAAAGTTGGATTTTAAGCCAGCTTTTTCACCTTCATCAAAAGGCTCTTTAGTTCCTCTTCATTTTTGCCATTAGAATGGTATCATATGAATATCTGAGGTTACTGATATTTCTCCAGGCAATCTTGATTCTATCTTGTGATTCATCTAGCCTGGCATTTTGCATGATGTAATCTACATAGAAGTTAAATAAGCAGGGTGACAATATTCAGCCTTGTCATACTCCTTGCCCAGTTGTGACCCAGTCAGTTGCTCCATGGTTCTGTTGATTCTTGATCCATATACAGGTTTCTCAGGAGACAGGTAGGGTGGTTTGGTATTCCCATCTCTATAAGAATTTTCCAGTTTGCAAAACCCATTTTGCTGGTAGTCTATTTATTTTAGGTCAACAGGAAGTGTACTGGAACTCTATATTCTCTGCAAATTTAAAACTGCACTGGAGAATTAAGCATATTAACTATAACAAATGCAATAATTGATATGAGTTTATACTTTCTGTCATTTGCATTAATAATTCTGTCCTTAAATAAATGAATAAATGGGCAGTCATTAATTTCCTCTCCTTTTATTTACTGTCCCTAGAGTTTCTTATTGTAAGATTCTGCAATTATTAAAATAAAAACAGAATTTCAGGGCACCAGATAAATCTGTTTCATGTATATAACTCTGAATGTATTTGCACTTTTAAAATATTGCTTCGATTTTTGTGAAGTGAAGTGAAGTCACTCAGTCATGTCCGACTCTGCGACCCCATGGACTGTACCCTACTAGGCTCCTCCATCTGTGGGATTTTCGAGGCAAGAATGCTGGAGTGGGTTGCCATTTCCTTGACTTTTGTAGTAGTCCTCAAACTGGTTTTCTTAACTAAAGAAATGTCTTACTAGTCTTTTCTACCATCAGTGTTCCTTTTAAATTCCATATTCATTATTGCAAAATCTATGGTTGAAACATTTCACTATTTTTTACAATATAATTTTTTTCTTAGCATGGCATAAAAGAATGAACACAATTTTACTCAATCTATATTTTATTCCTCATATTCTTATAATATACTTTTCATTCCCTGCTTATTATATACCCGCCACACAAACACATATTTATGCACTACAATAATATTCACTCTTCCCTAAATATACTCTATTCTATTAAGTTTTCTGTGACTTTAATCATGATATTCCTTTTTTCTTATATCTCCCTCATGAATAGAGTTTCAAAAATTATTTAAAGTCTATCTAAATTTATGACATTTCAAAATTTTGCCACATATTCCATGCTGAGTTGTCTGCTCTCTTCGAAAAAATGTTTTCCTAGGATATTTTAACTCAAAAGATTGATCATTTATTGGGTTAGTCAAAAATTTCATTTGGGTTTTTCCATAAAATATTTTGAAAAACCTGAACGAACTTTTTGCTCAACCCAATATTTACATATTTATTTTCTATGTTTTCTTAGGATAACAGTTTCTTCTGGAAGGAGATAGTGCCTTTTCTTTTACTCAGAGCTCAGCATAATAACTTGCACTTAGACAGAATTCAACTTCTTATAAACAATGTATATTGGTTAAATATTAAAAATAACCATTTGGGGGCTTCCCTGGTCACATACTGTAGTCATGTATGGATGTGAGAGTTGGACTATAAAGAAGGCTGAGCGCCCAAGAATTGATGCTTTTGAACTATGGTGTTGGAGAAGACTCTTGAGAGTTCCTTGGACTGCAAGGAGATCCAACCAGTTCATCCTAAAAGAGATGAGTCCTGGGTGTTCATTGGAAGGACTGATGTTGAAGCTGAAACTCCAATACTTTGGCCACCTGATGCAAAGAGCTGAGTCATTTGAAAAAAAACCCTGATGCTGCGAAGGACTGAAGGCAGGAGGAGAAGGTAGATGACAGAGGATGAGATGGTTGGATGGCATCACTGACTCAATGGACATGGGTTTGGGTGGCTCCAGCAGTTTGGTGATGGACAGGGAAGCCTGGCGTGCTGTGGTTCATGGGGTCTCAAAGAGTCGGACATGACTGAGTGACTGAACTGAACTGGTCACTCAGAGGTAAGTAGTTGGCCTGCCAAAGCAAAAGACATAGGTTTGGTCTCTGATCCTGGAAGATACCACATGCTGTGAAGCAACTAAGCTTTATGTGCCGTAAGTATTGAGCCTGTGATCTAGTACCCAGCAACTGCAACTACTGGGTCCACACACCACAGCTACTGAAGCCTGAGCACTCTAGAACCTGTGCTTTGCAACAAGAGAATCCACCACAATGAGAAGTCCCTGTACTGCAAGTGGAGAGTAGTCCCTGCTCTCTGCAACTAGAGAAAAGCCATTGCATCAATGAAGCTTCAGCACAGCCAAATGAATAAATAAATAAAATTATGAAAAAGGTTAATTAAGAAATAATCAGTTTAAAAACAATGAATAGAATATTAATCTTTCAAAATATATTACTACTTCTTTAATCTTAAGACTTTACTGTAAATAAGTTATAGTTTTCTTTTTTCATCTTCTACAAGTAAGACTGGTCAGAAAATTTCTTTGAAAACTCTGAAGCAGAAGTACAGTGGGTTATTAGCCATGGTTTGTGTACTGCTTTATATCTGTATCTATAAATGTTATTTTCAGCTATTTCTCCAAATTATTTGAATAACCATACTAAATGTTATGCTTAATATCAAACATTTTGTACAATATTCCGCTAGATATTTTGCTATGCATGTATGATACTAGAATGATAAAAAAAATCTGAGAAATTCAACTCCATTTTTAAATAGGTAGCATGATAGCATCTACAGTCTTTGCCCTCCACAAAGATTTTTTTTTCTCCTTGCAAAAGACAAAGAAGCATAGTTAAGCCTGAGAAATTCTTTAGGAAGCTAATGGTGTGATGCTTCTGCAATAAGACAGAGATGGGAATTTCCATTAGATTCAAGTATTTCACTGAAGTTTTAAGGAGGTTGTTAATTGTAAGCCAAGTGACCATTTCCAAATCCTCAATTTGCCATACTGAACTGCTTAAAAAGGTCACTGATGTATCATTTTGCATTTAAGCACTCATCACTTTATTAAGTTCAAAGGCTCTTATTAAAATGCTAGTATAAAGGTAAATAAGATTTTGTTACAAAAAGTCCACACTGTTATTCCTCTTTGTTAACCAATACTTCTATTACTATATTCTCACTAGACAAATTCAAGCAATAGTGATTTTTACACATAAGTACATTACATTTGAGCTTTTCCCCACTTTGTTAATACCACCTACAGTTAACTGCCCACAACACTCTTCTCAAGAGGTAATAGTCTAGTATACATTATTCTGTTTATATACATTATATACATTTATATACATTATATACATTATATCAATGGGTGTATATATATATATGTATGTATGTATATGTGTATATATCTATCTATCCATCTATATATATATATATATATATATATATATATATATATATATATCTCCATGAGGTGAGGTGTAGTTTTTAAAACATATATAGTGCCCTGTGATTATTTTTATTGTGTTAAAATATACTTAAAGATTTTTGCATGTTATATACAGATTTATATTTTTCTTTTAATAATGAGATAGCATTACATGGAGCAGCAATATAGCAAAGTCATTAAGAGTGAGAAATCTGAAATCAGAATGTTTAGATTAGAATGCTTGATAACTACTCATTACCTGTGTGGGTTATGGCAAGTTATTTAACCTCATTGAGACAGTTTTCATTCCTACATACTGGAGAATATGAATATGACAGCAAATTTCACTTTGGTGATCATAAGCACTGAATGAATTAATGCGTGTAAATCGTTTGTGTTTTAGGATTACAGTAAATCCCTGTTAAATTATAGATGTAATTATTGCATAATGTCAGATGTTTGATAATTTAGTGAATTATTTCTCACATGTTTCTTGAAGCTTTTCATTGGTATAAACAATTCAACAGTGAATATCTTTGCTAATATAACCTTAGCACTTGTCAAATATTACTAAAAGTTAAATTGCTAGCTCAAAGCATATATGCATCTTAAATGTTATGTATGTTATCATTTGCTTTCTAAAAAGACTATTATTTCATTGATTTGTAGAAGACATTTACATTCTCTTGATAAGAACTATGTTCATACATGTATGCTCAGTTGTGTCTGACTCTTTGTGGCCTCCCAGAATCCTCTGATCACAGGATTATCCTGGCAAGAATACTGAAGTGGGTTGCCATTTCCTTCTCCAGGGGATCTTCTCAACCCAGGGATCCTGCAGCTCCTGCAATGGCAGGCAGATTCTATACTACTGAGCCACTTGGGAAGTCCCAAGAAGTATGTTCATCTATTATTAAATCTTCTTTTTTAATCAATATTTGCTCCAATTTTATAACTTTTTAAACTCTGACTTTATTATCATTTATCAAACATAATTTTAAAATTTTAATTAGATCAAGTTGTTTTGCTTTTTTCATGAATGACTCTTGGGTTTAAGATCAAGTGTCAGTGATTTTTTTCCTCAGAAAGGTCAGATAGTAAATACTTCAGATATTGTAGGTCACATATGGTCATTGTAACATATTTTTCTTCTCTGATTTTTGTCTTTATATGACTTTTCAATATATAAAAACCATTTTTCACAAGCTGGATTTAGCTACAATTCAGATGTGAGCCATAATTTGCTGAACCTCCCCTTAAAAATGTTATAAAAGTATTCTACTATATTTCTACTAGTCTTTATAGTAGAAAAGTCAGTTTAAAATAAAAATGAAAATTAGCCAAAGACAAAATACAGAACCCTTGAGTTCAAAAGAAAAAATATATTCACTGAGAAATTTTACGTAGACTATTCTCACATAGATGTGTAATTCAGGAGTATACTAGATATATATGGTATAATATACCTATAACCATCTTCCCTGGTGGCTCAGATGGTAAAGCATCTGCCTACAATACGGGAGACCCAAGTTCGATCCCTGGGTTGGGAAGATATTCTGGAGAAGGAAATGGCAACCCACTCCCGTACTCTTGCCTGGAAAATCCCATGGATGGAGGAGCATTGTAGGCTACAGTCCATGGGGTCACAAAGAGTCGGACACGACTGAGCGACTTTACTTTCACTATACCTATAACCATCAAATAATTTAAAAATGTCTTGAGTTGATAGTACCCTAGGGAGATAGGTAAAAAACAAACAAACAAACAAACAAAACACTTAAAGGAATCAATCACAGAAACTAGGGAATTCCTAGTTTCCACAATCTAAATTTGCCCAAATATGAAGCACAATAAAAAATTACAAAACACAAAAGAAAGCAGTTCAAAACATGAAAAAGTCAATGAAAACAATCAAGAGTGAAGTCCCAAGTATACTGTTAGTTTTTGCATTACCAAAAATAACACAACAAAAAATCTGTTAAATGTTTAAAGAAATAAAAAAGAACATTGAAAACAAATTGAAAGAAAGTGAAAATGTTAGTCATTTTTCATGTCCAACTCTTTGTGACCCCATGGACTGTAGCCCACCAAGCTTCTCTGTCCATGGGATTCTCCAGGCAAGAATACTGGAGTGGGCTGCCATTTCCTTCTCCAGGGGATCTTCCCAGTCCAAAGATTGAATCCAAGTCTCTTATGTCTCCTGCATTGGTTGACAGGTTCTTTATCACTAGTGCCACCTGAGTTGGTGTGGAAAACAGCCATGTAATACTAATAGAATAGGAAACAATATCAATGAAATTAAAAACTCTGTTAAGTGTGGCTTCTAATCAGAGATATAGAGAGTTTGAAAGAGCATCACTCACAAAAACATGGGCAAAGGGCAAATCTTTTGATGTCTTGATCTTGTCTGACCACAGAAGTCTCAGGGAACTCAACCAAACTGATTTCTGAAATAATATAGGTACTATCAGGGAGAAACATGACTTGAGCATTTGCTTATCATGGACAGAAATCACTGACCTTCACATAAACCAGTAAGAAGATTCAGCTAGACAATTTTTAAATGTTGAAGTATAACTGACTTGCAATATTGTATTAGTTTCAAGAGTACAGCAAAGTGAGTCAGTTATTTTTATAAATTATATTCCATTATAGGTTGCTACAGGATGTTGAATATAATTCCCTGTGCCATACAGTAAATCTGTGATGCCTATCTATTTTATGTATAGTAGTTTTTATCTGTTAATCCCATGCTCCTAGTTTATCCCTCCCCCGCTCTTTTCTCCATTGGTAAATAACATGTTTTTTTTTTTTTTTTTTTTCCACGTCTGTGAGTCTTTTATCTATTTTGTATACAGATTCACATTTTATTATTTTTTATTACTAAATAAGTGATTTATTTAGTTATGAATATAAAAAGTCTGCTGTTCAACCAAAATATGACATTTAGTGTCCCAGGTTTCCCATCACATTTTTCAAGGGTACATTGAAAGACACATATGAGTTTAAAACGGAAGCATTGCTTTGAACTATTGTTAGATTTTATCTTTTTTTTAAATTTTTATTTTATTTAACTTTACAATATTGTATTGGTTTTGCCATATATCAAAATGAATCTGCCACAGGTATACATGTGTGCATTCCAATGTTTATGGCAGCACTATTTATAACTGATAAGACATGGAAACAACTCAGGTGCCCATAAACAGATGATTAGTTAAGTAGACATGGTAGATAGATAGATACATAGATAGATATAGACATATTACTCAACCATTAAAAAGAATGAAATATTGCCATTTGCAGCAACATGGATGGGCACCTGGGAAAGTTATAAATAGTGCTGCCATACATGTTGTTTAGAATTTTCATTTTTAGGGATACATAGCCAGGAGTGGAATTGCTGAATCAATATAGTAGCTGTATTTTTGCTTTTTTAAGGACCTTCCATACTGCATGGGTTTATTTCTGAGCTTTCTATTCAGTGCCATTGACCTATGTATCTGTTTTTGTGTGTGTACCATGTACTGTTTTGATTAATAAAACATTGTAGCATAGTCCAAAGTCAAGGAATGTGATTCATTCAGCTCTCTTCTTTCTCAAGGTTGTTTTTGCTATTTGGGATTTCTTTTGTTTTCAAACAAGCTTATTATTTTTTTTAATTCCAGTTCAGTGAAAAATGCCAGACATATACCCCAAAGTTCATAGCAGCACTACTTACAATAGCCAAGACATGGCTAAATGTCCATCAACAGATGAATGTGTGTATATACATATACATGCATATATATTGAATATATATATAAAACACATTATATATATGAATATATACATTATATAATACATACATAATGTGTGTATTATATACATACATAATGTGTGTATTATATACATACATATATACAATGTATGTATATAATACATACATTACAATTATACAATGTATTTATATAATACATACATTATATATGTATATATAATTGACTATTACTCAGCCAAAAGAATGAAATAACGCCATTTGCAACAACACAGATAGACCTAGAGATTACCATAGTAATTGAGGTAAGTTTGACAGAGAAAGATAAATGTCATTTAGTATCACTTATATGTGGAATCTAAAAAAAAAAATACACAAGTGAACTTATTTGCAAAGCAGAAATAAACTCACAGACATAGAAAATAAACTTATGGTTACCAAATAGGAAAGAGGTAAGAGGGAAAAATTGGGAATTTGGGATAACAGATATACACTGCTATATATAAAATAGATAAACAATAAAGACCTACTGTATAGCACAAGGTACTATATTTAATATCTTGTGATAACCTATACTGGAAAATAATCTGAAATAGAATGTATGTGTGTAACTACTGAATCACTTTGCTGTATGCCAAATCAATGAAAATCACTTTTCATTGATAGACAATGAAACATTGTAAATCAACTATACTTCAATAAAAAAATAAATTTATGTGGAAGACATATTTAAGAAAATTATTATTTAAACAGGGAAGAGTAAAGGAAGTGAAGGTATATGCACTTCACACAAAATAAGTAAAAATATACCAATAGATTATGAAAAATTATATACACGTAATGCCAATAATAACTACTGCAAAAGCCATATACGATGTTAAACTCAAGGACAATAGACATTAATAAAAAATCAAACTCTAGAAAATGTTTAAGTAACCCACAAGTAGATAGAATTAAAAAAGAGAAAAATGAAAAATAGAACAAACTTATTTGCAGAGACATACCTGATAAGGATTTGTATCTAAAATATACATAGAACTCTTAAATTTCAGCAATAAGAAAATAATCCCATTTTAAAATGTGGCAAAGACACCACACCAAATATATACAGATAACAAGCATATGGAAAGATAATCCAAATCCCATGTAAACAGGGAAATGTAAATTAAAACAACAATGAGATACAACCACACATTAAAATGTCAAAAACCCAGAACTCTGACAAAATCAAATGCTAGTGAAGGTGTGAACCAACATTAGCTCATATTCATTGCTGGTGGGAATGCAAAATGGTAGCTTCTTGGAAAATTAAACATACTTTTACCATCTGATGCAGCAGTCTCAGCCTTTGGTATTTGCCCAACTTGGAAACATGTTCATATAGAAACATGCACACAGATGTTTATAGTGGCTTTATTCATGACTGCTGAAAACTGCCAAAATTTGGATACAATAGAGATTTCCTTTAGTAGGTGAATAGATAAATTGTGATACACCCAGACAATAGAATATTATTCAGCTCTAAAAAGAAATGAGCTAGCAAGCCATGGAAAGACATAGAGAACACTTAAGCAGATATTACTAAGTGAAAGAAGTCAATATAAAAAAGCTACATACCGAAGAAAAGAATATTTTATTTACTTTTCCATATTTCAACATTTTTGCAGTTATCATTTTTGAGATATAAAATCTAAATTCTATTAGTGATTAAAATTTCATTTTTCAACATGTTTGTCAATATTTAAATCTTTATTTATCAATTAAAAAATTAGATACATGAATCAAATTATATTTTCAGTACCTATGAAGTATTAATGTTAAAATTTTACATATCATTTTAAATAAAAAAGTGAAAATAATATAAAATGATAGCTTATTCCATAGCCATAGAAATGAATAACTAAACAGATTAAGAAATTTTTCTATGCTTAAAATATTTTTAAAGCTAGTTGAGAACTTACTATTCATAGAGCAAATCATGCATGAACCATAAAGTTTAAACTTTAACAATAGCTTTTATATCCCTTTGCTGTACAGTAGAAACTAAAAATTGTATAGCAACTATACTGCAATAAAAATTAATTTAAAAATTTAAAAAAAACAAAAACAAACAAACAAACAAAAACCAATAGCTTTTAGAGATCTCTACCCAAATGTAAGTTTATTGAAAATACTTTTAATTTTTATGACTTAGCCAACATGTAATTGAAATTATTTCACCAAACAAAAACCAAACCTTAGAGTCATGACCAAATACAGCCATGGAACTTATAAACTGGTTATTATTCTCAAATAATTTCCGGCAAATGAAAAGAAGTTATAGTTCATAACAGAATTACTCACACACAAGGATTCAAAACCTAGATTCTTAATCAAGGAAAATTGCTGCCTTGAAAACTATTTTGAGAAATACTTGACATTTAACACCTTTCTGTATTAAAAATGCAATGCATTTTCTACCTATTTTTTAGTAATAAACACGATATTTCAGAACATAAAGATCATAGATAGAAAAAGAAAGCTTTAACAAATCAGTTTTTAACATATTATGGCAAAGAATATTCAAAGCAGGCTATTTTTATCCTTCCTGGACAAATTTAAGGAATGAAATGGGAAAGCCTAGTTTTACTGTTAACTTGCTATAATGAAATAATGAATGATTAGAACAAAAGTTGTTCCTATGATGCTGAGAACGGTACAGGAAATGAATAAAAGGAAATGACCAGAAGAAAATTCCCAGACAAATTCCACAGAGGCCTCTCCAGGTATAATGAAGTGAGCACAACTTGTTAGAGTTCTGAAAGAATAAAAAAAACAATTATTTCTTTAAGTAACATATTTCTCTTTTCCTTTCTATATAGTCTATTTTTATATCTCTCTTGTGGGGTTAGGATTCTTTGGGATGATTTGGATATGGGATAGAGGTGTAGAGTAGGTAGAACCAGAGTTACTACATGCAGGATTTGTTCGAACTTAAAACTATAGGATGCTTCAGAGTAACTGAGCTATAAATCAACATAGTTTTTAGTGTATTTGGAGAGGAAGAAAGTGCAATTTCCAGAGCTGTATTTTACTTCAGAATGGGAGAAAATAGTAGCAAATGAAGCAACTGAAAAACAACTAATCTCAAAATATACAAGCAATTCCTACAGCTCAATACCAGAAAAATAAATGACCCAATCAAAAAATGGGCCAAAGAACTAAATAGACATTTCTCCAAAGAAGACATACAGATGGCTAACAAACACATGAAAAGATGCTCAACATCACTCATTATCAGAGAAATGCAAATCAAAACCACAATGAGGTACCATTTCACACCAGTCAGAATGGCTGCAATACAAAAGTCTACAAGCAATAAATGCTGGAGAGGGTGTGGAGAAAAGGGAACCCTCTTACACTGTTGGCGGGAATGAAAACTAGTACAGCCACTATGGAGAACAGTGTGGAGATTCCTTAAAAAACTGGAAATAAAACTACCATACGACCCAGCAATCCCACTGCTGGGCATGCACACCAAGGAAACCAGAATTGAAAGAGACACATGTACCCCAATGTTCATTGCAGCACTGTTTATAATAGCTAGGACATGGAAACAACCTAGATGTCCATCAGCAGATGAATGGATAAGAAAGCTGTGGTACATATACACAAAGGAGTATTACTCAGCCATTAAAAAGAATACATTTGAATCAGTTCTAATGAGGTGGATGAAACTGGAGCCTATTATACAGAGTGAAGTAAGCCAGAAGGAAAAACACCAATACAGTATACTAGTGCATATATATGGAATTTAGAAAGATGGTAACGATAACCCTGTATGAGAGACAGCAAAAGAGACACAGATGTATAGAACAGTCTTTTGGACTCTGTGGGAGAGGGCAAGGGTGGGATGATTTGGGAGAATGGCATTGAAA
Source organism: Bos javanicus (assembly GCF_032452875.1). Lineage (NCBI taxonomy): Eukaryota > Metazoa > Chordata > Mammalia > Artiodactyla > Bovidae > Bos > Bos javanicus. The sequence goes on from NC_083897.1 coordinate 12,045,697, forward strand.
CATGTATAATATCATATAAGAAAAGAATTGCCAGTCCAGTTTCGATGCAGGATACAGGATGCTTGGGACTGGTGCACTGGGATGACCCAGAGGGATGGTATGGGGAGGGAGGTGAGAGGGGGGTTCAGGACTGGGAACACGTCTACACCCATGGTGGATTCATGTTGATGTATGGCAAAACCAATACAATATTGTAATTAGCCTCCAATTAAAATAAAAATAAAAAATAAATAAATATATTCATTTCACAGTAATATGCATGGAAAGTATGTTGAGTGGATGAAGGTTACTTAAATCAGAATCAAACTTGTAGAGAAATTTCTATCTCCCTTTTCTATTCAAGAATTAGTATTCCCCTTTCCCCCACCCCCCAGGCTCCTAACACAGACTTCTTTGACATTTTGCATTGCAGGCAGATTCTTTACCAACTGAGCTATCAGGGAAACCCTTAACTCTTCTTACAATGTACCAACTAGGGGACTGCTGATTACATCAGTTCCTTTCAGTCAGTCACTCTCTGAGATTCAGTACACACAATTAATTTTAAAGTATCCTTCAGAAAGTCTCCCAAGGAAGAAATTACATATTATTTATTATCTAAATAGAGAATGGCATTGGTGTACTTAACCTCAAAGTAAATTTAGGAAGAGAATCACAGATATTAGCCAGTTCTCTAAATGCACTTTTTAATGTTAGAGGGCTAATAAAATTCTAGAATTTTGAATTTACACTAGACAAGACAGTCTTTCATCATATACCTTAGGGGTAGCCAATTGTCTTGGTTTTCCCAGGACTGTCCCAATTTTAAAACATAAATTTCTGCATTCCATAAAACTCCTAAGTTTTGAGCAAATTGGTATAGTTGATTAGCCTATGCATGCTGGGTGCGTGTGTGCTAAGTCCCTTCAGTCATGTCCTACTCTGTGAGACCCTGTGGACTGTAGGCCACCAGGCTCCTCTGTCCACGGGATTCTCCAGGCAAGAATACTGAAGTGGGTTGCCATGCCCTCCTCCAGGGGATCTTCCCAACCCAGGGATTGAATCCCCATGTCTTGTTCCTCATCTTACAGGTAGTGATTTCAGTTTTTCACCAGTGAGTATGATACTAGCTGTAGGTTTGCTATATATGGTCTTCATTATGTTGAGCAATGTTCCCCCTATGCCCTTTCTGGAGAGTTTTTATCATAAATGGGTGCTGAAATTTGTCAGAGGCTTTTTCTGCATCTACTGAGATGATCATATGGCTTTTATTCTTCAGTTTGTTATATCACACTGATTTATCTGCAAATGTTGAAAAAACCTTGAATCCCTGGGATGAATCCCACTTGATCATGATATGTGATCCTTTTAATGTATTATTAGATTGGCTTCCTAGTATTTTGTTGAGGATTTTTGTGTCTATGTTCATTACTGATACTGGCATGTAATTTTCTTTTTTGTGTTACCATTTCTGATTTTAGTATCAGGGTGATGGTGGCCTCATTGAGAATGAGTTTGGTCATGCTCCTTCCTCTGCAATATTTTGGAAGAATTTCAGAAGGATAGGTGTTAACTCTTTTCTAAATGTTTGATAGAATTTGCCTGTGAAGCCATCTGGTTCTGTACTTTTGTGTGTTGGAAGTTTTAAAGTCAGTTTCTATTTCAATACTTGTGACTGGTCTGTTCATATTTTCTATTTCTTCCTGGCTTAGTCTTGGAAGGTTGTACCTTTCTAAGAATTTGCTCATTTACTCTAGATTGCCCATTTTATTGGTGTATAGTTTTTTATAGTAGTCTCTTATCATCCTTTGTATTTCTGTGGAGTCCATTTTAACTTTTACTTTTTCACTTCTAATTTTGTTGATTTGAGTCCTATCCTTTTTTTTTTTTTTCCCTTGATGAGTCTGGCTAGAGGTTTATAAATTTCAACAACAATTTTTTTTTGTATGTAGAGATCCTGAATAGTCAAAGCAATCCTGAGAAAGAAAAATGAAGCTGGAGGAATCAGAGTACCTGACTTCACACCATACTACAAAGTCATCAAAATAGTACAGTACTAGCACAAAAACAGAAATAAAGATCAATGGAACTTGATAGAAAGCCAGAAATAAACCCATGAACCTATGATCATTTAATCTACAACAAAGGAGGCAAGAGTATACAATGGAAAAAAGTTAGTAACTTGAATAAATGGTGCTGGGATAACTGGACAACTACATGTAAAACAAATGAGAACATTCTTTAACACCATACACAAAAATAAACTCAAAATGGATTAAAGATATAAATGTAAGACCAGATACTATAAAACTTTTAGGGGAAAACATAGGCAGAACATTCTTTGACATAAATTGCAGCAATATATTTTTCAATCTCCTGGAATAATGGAAATAAAAAGAAAAATAAACAAATGGGACCTAAATAAACTCAAAACCTTTTTCACAGCCAAGGAAATCATAAACAAAACAAAAGATAACTCACAGAATAGGAGAAAATATTTGTAAACAATGTGACTGACAAGGGATTAGTCTCCAAAATTTACAAACTGCTCATGTGGCTCAATATATATATGTATATATATATACCAATAAAAAAATGGGCAGAAGACCTAAATAGACATTTTTTCCAAAGAAGATATACAGATAACCAAGAGGTACATGAAAATATGCTCAATGACACGACTTATTAGAGAAATGCAAATCAAAGCTACAATGAGGTATTGCCCCACACCAGTCAGAATGTGTGTGTTAGTCCCTCAGTCGTGTCTGACTCTTTGCAACCCCATGGACTGTGGCCCACCAGTCTCCTCTGTCCAAGGAGTTTTCAAGGCAAGAATACTGGAGTGGGTTGCCATTCTCTTCTCCGGGAGATCTTCTCAACCCAGGGAACAAACCTGTGACTCTAGCATTGCAGGCAGATTCTTTACAGACTGAGCCATTAGGGAAGCCCTCCAGTCAGAATAGCCATCATCAAAAAGTCTACAAACAATAAATGTTGGAGAGGGTATGAATAACAGGATACCCTCCTACACTGTTGGTGGGAATGTAAGTTGGTACAACCACTATGGAGAACAGTATTGAAGTTCCTTAAAAAACAAAAAATACAGCTACTATATGAACCAGCAATTCCCCTCCTGGGCATATATCTGGAGAAAACCATGGTTTGAAAGGATACATACATCCCAATGATCATTGCAGCTTTGTTTACAATAGCCAAGATATGGGAGCAATCTAAATGTCCATCAACTGATGAACAGATAAGGAAGTGACACATATACAATGGAATATTACTCAGTCATAAAAAAGAATAAAATAATGCAATTTCCAGCAACATGGATGGACCTGGAAATTATCATACTAAGGGAAGTAAGTCAGACAGAGAAAGAGAAATATTATATTGTTTATATATGGAATATAAAGAAAAATGATACAAAGTAGCTTATTTACAAAATAAAAAAAGACTCATAGACTTAGAGAACAAACCAGGGGGATGGGTTGGGGGGATGGATAGTTTAGGAGGTTGGGATTCACATACATACACTGGTGTTTTTAAAACAGATAAGCAACCACCACAATATTGTAAATAAATTATCCTCCAATTACAATAATTAAAATAAATTATTTAAAAATAATTAATTAGAAAAAACAGATAAGCAACAAGTACCTACAATAGAGCACATAGAACTCTGCTTAATATTGTGGCAGCTTGGATGGGAGGGGAGTTTGGCAGAGAATAGATACATGTATATGGATACATGCGTATGTATGGCTGAGTCCCTTCGCCATTCACTTGAAACTATCATAACATTGTTAATCGGCTATACTTTAATACAAAATAAAAAGCTTTTAAACAACAAGGGAACTATACTCAATATCTTGCTTTAAGCCGAAATGGAAAAGAATTTGAAAAAGAATATATATATATATATATATATATATATATATATATATATATCAGTGATTCACTTTGTTGTACATTTGAAACTAATACAATGTTGTAAATTAGTGACACTTCAATTTTAAAAATTTTAAAACTCATATAAAATATAAAAAATAAAATAGATAACCAACAAGCACCTACTGAATAGCACAGGGAACTCTGCTTAATATTCTGTAATAACTTAAATGGGAAAAGAACTTGAAAAACAATAGATACATGTGTATATACATTATATACTGCCTTATGATCCAGAAATCCCACTGCTTGCATACACACTGAGGAAACCAGAAGGGAAAGAGACACGTGTACCCCAATGTTCATCGCAGCACTGTTTATAATAGCCAGCACATGGAAGCAACCTAGATGTCCATCAGCAGATGAATGGATAAGAAAGCTATGGTACATATACACAATGGAGTATTACTCAGCCATTAAAAACAATACATTTGAATCAGTTCTAATGAGGTGGATGAAACTGGAGCCTATTATACAGAGTGAAGTAAGCCAGAAAGAAAAACACCAATACAGTATACTAATGCATATATATGGAATTTAGAAAGATGGTAACAATAACCTTGTATATGAGACAGCAAAAGAGACACAGATGTATAGAACAGTCTTTTGGACTCTGTGGGAGAGGGAGAGGGTGGGATGATTTGGGAGAATGGCATTGAAACATGTATAATATCATATATGAAACGAGTCGCCAGTCCAGGTTCGATGCACGATACTGGATGCTTGGGGCTGGTGCACTGGGACGACCCAGAGGGATGGTATGGGGAGGGAGGAGGGAGGAGGGTTCAGGATGGGGAACACATGTATACCTGTGGTGGATTCATTTCAATATTTGGCAAAACCAATGCAATATTGTAAAGTTTAAAAATAAAATAAAATTTAAAAAAAAGAAATGTTTTGATTTGTCTAGTGTATCAGTGGACTTTTCTTGAGCTCAGTTAATTTGCATGGGGCACTGGCAGGTCTAGAGAACATTATAAAGGAAGAGAGAGAGCAATAAGCTTAACTTTTACCAAACCTTAGCTATCTGAAGGCCTATGGTTTTGAGAAGAGAACAGTTCTTATCATGAGGTTTTTGTGTTTGATTTACTATCTAATGTCACATTGGCCTAAATCCCATGGAGATGTAGTAGAGTGGAGAAAAGAAAGTGAAGTCACTCAGTCGTGTCTGACTCTTTGCGACCCCATTGACTGTAGCCTGCCAGGCTCCTCCGTCCATGGGATTTTCCACGCAAGGGTACTGGAGTGGGTTGCCATTTTCTTCTCCAGGGGATCTTTCCAACCAAGGGATTGAACCCAGGTCTCCTGCATTGCGGGCAAATGCTTTACCATATGAGCCACCAGGGAAGAGTGGAGAAGTTCAGCATAAAACTTTAAAAAAGAAAAACTATCTTTGAAAGCACTCAAAATTGGGAAAGGAGTATATCAAGGCTGTATATTGTCACTCTGCTTATTTAACTTATATGCAGAGTATATCACGTGAAATGCTGGGCTGGATGAAGCACAAGCTGGAATCAAGATTGCCGGGAGAAATGTCAGTAACCTCAGATACACAGATGACACCACCCTAATGGCTGAAAGAGAAGAGGAACTAGAGAGCCTCTTGATGAAGGTCAAGAGGAGAGTGAAAAAGTTGGCTTAAAACTCAACATTCAAAAAACTAAGATCATGGCATCTTGTCCCATCACTTCATGGCAAATAGATGGGGAAACAATGGAAATGGTGACAGATTTCATTTTATTGGGCTTCAAAATCACTGTGGACAGTGACTGTAGCCATGAAATTAAAAGACGCTTGTTGCTTGGAAGAAAAGCTATGACAAACCTAGACAGAGTATTAAAAATCAGAGACATCACTTTGCTGACAAAGGTCTGTATATCCAAAGCTATGGTTTCTCCATAAGTCAGGTACGGATGAGAGAGTTGGACCATAAAGAAGGCTAAGAGCCAAAGAATTGATGCTTTCAAACTGTGGTGCTGGAGAAGACTCTTGAGAGACCTTTGGACTGCAAGAAAATCAAACCAGTCAATCCTAAAGGAAATCAACCCTGAATATTCATTGAAAGGATTGATGTGGAAGCTGAACCTCCAATACTTTGGCCACCTGATGTGAAGAGCTGACTCATTAGAGAAAACCCTGATGCTGTGAAAGATTGAGGACAGAAGGAGAAGGGGGCAACAGAGGATGAGATGATTGTATGGTATCACTGACTCAATGGATATGAGTTTTAGCAAACTCGGAGATAGTAAAGTACAGGGAAGCCTGGCATTCTGCAGTTCATGGGGTTGGGACATGACTTAGCAACTGAACAACAACAAATCACTTATAAAAGAGATTGCAAACTGGTAGCAATAAGGGTAAGTCTAGGACACAGAATTGTTTTGGACCACACATGTTTTAACAAATGGTTAAGTAAGCAAAAGGGAGAGTTGTGGTTGCTGATGGAACACTTCTGTATCTTGATCATGGTCGTGGTTACATGAATGGACATGTGAGAAAATTACATTAAACTATAAACACACATATATAAATGCCTAAATGAGGGCATGTAAAAGTGGTAAAATGTAAATAAGCTTTCTGGATTTTAGTAGTGTCAATTTCCATGTTTTGGTATTATATTTTAGTTTGCAAGATATTATCATTGACAGAATTGGATGAAGGTTACATGGGGCCTCCGTGTGCATTCATCTATAACTTCCTGTGAACCTACAATTATTTAAAAATTAAAAAAAGAAATTAAAATCTATGTTACAGAAAAGAATTGAAATACCAATTGATATACTACCTCTACCCATCTGGATACTAAATTTTCCCATTCTATCCAATATGTTTCCTAGCCCCCACCAAAGTTCTACATTGAGAATCGAGCAAAACAATATAAAAACAAGAAACAAAATACTTAACATCTTAAGTATTAATTTTAAAATTCACTGTTCTAAGTGAGAGAATCTGCATATATTTTTATAGAGTACATTCTCTTTCTGAAAAATAGTCATCATAAGCTTGGTGGGAGGATCACACAGACAAGAAAATCTGAGACCTAGGAAAAATAATCCTCAATTAATCAAATGAATCTAGTGTTCCTCATTAGGATGCCAGATAAAAATGGACTCAATGTCCTGTTATCTTTTCTATTACTACCTGTTAAGGACATGTATCAGTGAGACCTAAACAGGAGTTACACTCTTCTTTCTTTTTTAAACACTGCTTAACCTCCTGCCTTTGAGATGAAAGACCCTATGTTGACAACAGTTGTTTATACAGCCTGAGGTACAAAAGTCCTGTAGAATAGAGATATGCAAGACTCCTCAAAAGACGTTGGTGATGTGAAGGGAAGTGAAAGGATTAAGATTTCCAAAGTGAATTCTTAAAAAGCAGATCCAGAAAAAAATCTCCCATGGTCCTATTATAGTGCTGCAAATCTTACAGCCAAGATTTCAAAATTTATCTGTATCTTCAACAAATAACTTTTGAAGGACTATCATCTACCAGGCACTGTTTTAAGCACGGGTAGTAAAGCAGTGAAGAGTCAACAATAATTCTTGCTCTTATGGAGCTTACATTCTAACATATATATATATATATATATATATATATATATATATATATATATATATATATGGGTGGGTGTGCACTTGTGCACATATTCCTGCAAATATAGCTGGGAGAGGAACAGTTTGATAGACCATGAATAATGAGATAAGTAAAATATGTAGTATATTAGATCATGATAAACGTTATTGAGCAAAATGAAATAGTGAAGGAGACAGAAAGTATCTGAAGCATGGTAAAGAGGCAAGCAAGTTTAATTTTATAGGCTTCTTAGTAAAGTGCTCAGGACAGGCTTTATATATGGAGCAGAAATTTTTGTGTGAAAAATGAAGGTGAAGGGATGAGGCATGTTAACAACTAGGGGAAGCACATTCTAGATATAGCAAGTGCAAAGACCCTGAAGTGTGATTTGTCTGGTGTGGTGCAGGTACAGAATGAATATCACTGTGGCTATATTTAAGTAATGAGAGGACAGTAGTAAAAGATGGAGTGAGAGAGATAATGGGGATTTGTGAGGTTAATTGTACCCATTCAGGTCCAGTTTCCAGAGCAGACAAAAAGTATCCACAACTGTAAGTCAGTTTTTTCCTTGTGATGAGAACTAGAATTTACTCTCTTAACAACTTTATGTATAACATATAGCAGTGTTAATTTGCAAATTAAATTACATATATGTATTTATAAATAGCATATGTATATATATTTATAAATCTCCATAAACAGTAAAGGTTGGAGGCACATGTGTAGTCTTGGTTAAAGAAAATTTAGTCATATGCCACCATATCTCCTAGAGCTCCTATACTGTGTTTCTAGTTCAGGGGGAAGTGGGGTTCATTTACCTGTACCAGAAAACAGGATTTGGGTCTTCAGAAAGATTCTCTTTTTTTCATGTTTAGTTACAGCATAGAAGCAATCTAATGCCTATTGTACTGTATCTGAAATTTAAATGAATCGTAACAGAATGACCTTTTATTTAAGAGAAGCTCCCTTCTCCCCCCTCCTTTGGACAAATTTTTTCTGGAAAACCTTGCACTTCTATCACAGTATAATTTTTTGTCTCAGTTTTTTGGCCACACTGGTGTCAGACATTTTGGTAGATGAATAGTGGGAGGGATCACCTGGTATGAATGTTGTCTCATCCTCAACTTGTATGTCGCTTGTAGCGCTAATCTAGAGGAAGTCTGCTTGGCTCCCAGGACCTGAGAGCCTGAAATCCCCACTGCTACCCTACTCCAGGCCCTGCCTGCGAGAAGGAGGCAGAGAGCCCTACCATCCTGGTTAGCTCACTTTGGCTCAGGACAGGGACTTTCACATATGAATATAGATGATAATTTCCAGACCTGGCACTACAGATTAGATTAATGGGAAATTCACCCACTTCAGACTGGGGCTTGCCAATCTGTCTCTGCAGGGGAATCTGACCTTTCACAGTATTAGGGAATATGCAGTAACACCTAGCAGCAGCAATACTCAGAAGCAAAAAGCAACATCTTAGACAGGCAACAAACAGTGGTTCAACTGAGAGGTCTGGGAGAAGTTAGTCAGCTAGTTGCAGCTAAAGAATTTGTGTGAGGGTACAAAGGTGGTTTCCTCAGCATTCGAGCTCCCACTGTTGTAAACAAACAGAACCTTATGGGGCCTCCTGGGACTGACTCCCTCCACCAAGTTCTCTGCCTGCCTCTTGTTTGCATAAAAACGTAAGCTTCCAAGGCCTTCCCAGAGTTCCAAATAATTCATTTAATCAGAGCAATGAGAAATGGCTCTCATTCAAACAAAGGAAACAAAGGAACAACAAGAACAAAGGAAAACAGTTAAGCAAGACAAAATAATAATAGTTGAGCCATTAAACACAGTCAAGGACCTTTAGTTCCTCCTCAAGAGCTATAGGTAATATTCTGAGCCATGTCCTTTGAGCTGTTTTGCAGATCATAAAAGCTCCAACAGATGGAAGGAGTTAACTGCATGCTGACCACAAACACATGTAGATGCCAGACCAGTTGAAACAAGAAGGTCTATTTTGTTGATTCTCAATTACCTCACCAACAACTAATCAGAAGAATTAGGAGTTCTGATATTTTGAGCATTAACTGCCTAGCCTGTAATAAATGCTGCAGTAAATGTTTCACCACAATTGGTGTCAGTAGATTGGCTTTACTCTCTGAGAATGAACAGACTCATATTTGGTTCAGTAACACTTTGCGGAAATGAAAACCCCAGGGCTGTTTAGATGAAAGGTAGTTTTTCCAGTAGTCATGAATGGATGTGAGAGTTGGACTATAAAGAAAGCTGAGTGCTGAAGAATTGATGCTTTTGAACTGTGGTGTTGTTGAAGACTCTTGAGAGTCCCTTGGACTGCAAGGACATCCAACCAGTCCATCCTAAAGGAAATCAGTCCTGAGTATTCATCGGAAGGACTGATGCTGAAGCTGAAGCTCCAATACTTTGGCCACCTGATGCAAAGAACTGACTCATTGGAAAAGACCCTGATGCTGGGAAAGACTGAAGGCAGGAGGAGAAGGGGACACCAGAGGATGAGATGGTTGGATGGCATCACTGACTCCATGGACATGAGTTTGAGTAAACTCTGGGAGTTGGTGATAGACAGGGAGGCCTGGTGTGCTGCAGTCCCTGGGGTTGCAAAGAGTTGGACACGACTGAGTGACTGAACTGAACTGAACAGGTTCAGTACACCCACATAAAGAGAGTAAAGTCACAAGATTTATTACTTACAAAAATCTCAGAATGATGGGGAAGGTAGGAGGAAATGAAGAGGAAATAAGCCAGGGGAAAGGGAGTCTCCCATCCCACATCAACAGTGAGCAGGAAATGGAGAGCAGGGTAGCAATCACCTATTACTTATAAGGTAGTTGGGACACAGATCACTAACTTTTGGGGGGCTCAACCTTAAATGGTTATTTAAAGGTGCCTCGGGAAAATCAAAGCAGGAATATGTGATGGGAATCCTAAGCTCAGGTCCTTTCTAAATGCCAGGTTCTGGGTGTAAGCAGGATTGTCATACTGTTAAATGCATAGGCAACAACTCAAAATAGCTGTTTTCTTATCACAGCAATTTGCTCCTGATAATGTCGTTATTGGATTTTCAAAAATTACTAATTTGATCTCTTTGGTTTTTTATTTTCTACTTGTTAGTCTCTTCGGATAGCTTGTGTCTTTCTCAGAACTTTTCTATTTGATTTAAATGATCTAGATTTCTGGAATGCAGTTGTTTAAACCATTCCTTTATATCCATTTTACTTCTGTAAGGTCATTACAGCAGTGAATGTCCCCTCTTTCATTCCTGATTTTAGTAATTTGGTATGAGTCTAGTTCTTTCTCCCTTCTTTTGGTCAGTCTATGTAAAGTGTGTAAATTTTGTAAAGCTGTTCAATATGCCAAATTTTGGTTTGATTGATTATATTTTCTATTTCATTTATTCCCACTCAAATATTTATCATTTCCTTCCTTTTCCTTGCTTTTGCTTAAGTTTGATTTTCTTTGTTTCCTTAAGATGGAAGGTTAGATTATTTATTTCATATCTTTCTTCATTTTTATGTGTTTACAAATATAATTTTCCCTCTAAACTATTTTAGCTGCATTTCAGAAGTTTTGGGGTGTCATGTTTTCATTTTTACTTTCCTCAAATTATTTTCTAACTTTTCTCTTGATTTTTTTCTTTGATTAATTGGCTATTTAGAAGTAGCTTTACAATCTTCTACATATTTGTAATTTTCCCTAAGTTTTTGTTGTTGACTTATAATTTAGTTTCATTGTTGGCTGGAGAACATATTTCATTGATTTCAAATCATTTAAATTATTTTCAGGATAATATTAGAGTCTAGCATATTTCTATCCTTTAGAAAGTTTCATGTGGCCTGAGAAGAATGTGTATACTGCTGTTATTTGGTAGAACATTGAATAAACATCTGTTAGTGTTGTTCAAGTCTTCTATTTCTTTGTTGATCTTCAGCCTAGGTTTCCACCCATTATTATGGAATTCTCCAACTATTATTGTTGATGTTTCTATTTATTCCTTCAATTCTGTCAGTTTTTGTTTCATATATTTTGGGATTTTGTTGTTAGGTACATAATATGTTCGTAATTATATTTTATTGGTGGATTGATTCTCATCATTATATGTCATTAACTTTCTGTAACAAATATATTTGTTTTCAAGTCAATTTTGATTGGTATTAGTTTAGCCATTCTAGCTCTCTTATAAAGACTGCATAGTACATATCTTTCTATTATTTTTGTTTTAACATATTTTTTAAAACTTATGTTTCTTTCAGCATCAATATATCGTATAATGATTATTTCATGAAATTGTTTTTAAAAGTTGCAAGAGAAGAAAAATAGTTCCAGCAAAACATACGTGTATGTTGTCTAATTTACCTATGTAGTTACCTATACTATTTCACTTTATTTCTTTATATGGTTCTGAGTTAAAGCCCACTGTCCTTTCATTGCAGCCTCAAGAATTCTCTTTAGTATTTCTGGTAAGGCAGTCTACTAGTGACAGATTCTTTCAGCTTTTGTTTACCAAGAAATGTATTAATTTCTCTTCATTTTTGAAAGAAATTTAAGCTGGGTATAGAATTCTTGACTAAAAATCTTTTCCTTTAAATACCTTGAATATCATGCAACTGCCTTATTCCATTGTTCAGTCACTAAGTTGTGTCTGACTCTTCACGACCCCACGAGCTGCAGCACACCAGGAGTCCCTGTCCTTCACTATTCCCCATAGTATGCTCAAACTCATGACCATTGACTTGATGATGCCATCCAACCATCTCATCCTCTGTCGTCCCCTTCTCCTCCAGCCTTCAATCTTTCCCAGCATCAGGGTCTTTTCAAATGAGTCAGGTCTTTGCTTCAGGTGGCCAAAGTATTGGAGCTTCAGCTTCAGCATCAGTCCTTCCAATGAATATTCAGGGTTGATTTCCTTTAGGATTGACTGGTTGGATCTGCCTTCTGGTCTCCATGTTTTCTCATAAGAATTCATCTGCTAATCTTATTAAAGGATCTATTTCACATGATAGTTTTTTTCTCTTGCTACTTTAAGATTTTCTCTTCATCTATGATTTTAATTAATCTGTGATGTGTCTAGGTGTGGATCTATAAGTTTTTCTTCCTTAGAGATCATTAAGCTTCTGGAATGTGTGAGTTAATAGTTTACTTAAAATTTAGAAATTTTTCATGCATTTTTCTTTAAGTATTTTTTCTGTCCTGTTCAATTTATTTTTTCCTTCTGTGAATCACCTGTACTTTATTATGCTTGATGATATCCCACAGGTTTCTGAGGCTCCCTTCATTCCTGAAATCCTTTTTTTTTTCTCTTTGATCTTCAGACTGCATACTCTCTATTGGCCAATTTTCAAGTTTGATTATTTTTTATCTGCCAGTTCATATCTATTTTTAAACCCCTCTAGTACATTTTTATTTCAACTACAGAATGTATCATTTATTCTTTTATTTATAATATCTATCCTTTTATTGATATTTTCTACTTTGTTCCCATACTTAACCTTGAATTCTTTAGACATGATTTCTGTTAGTTCTTTGAAAATATTTATAATAGCTGATATAGTCTTATTTACTTAGTACAAAATCTGGGTCCTTCAGGGACTTTTCCTACTGATTACTTTTTTCCTTTTTTATGTAACATACTTTCCTGTTTCTTTTTTGTGTGTGTGGGTGTGGCCATGTCTCAGTAAAACTTTATTGTCAAAAATGGGTGACAGTCATATTTGGGCCATGGGTCATAGTTTGTCAGCTTGTACTCTATACAACTGCCAGAAATAAAATGAAAAACATGGAATATGCCAAAAAAAAAAAAAAAAAAGAGAGAGAGAAAGATGAGGTGAATTTAACAAACTTGCTCAAAGTCCCAGGATATCTTTGTGGCAGAGCTGTGTCCTGAATCCATGTTTCTTGCTTCCTGACTTAATGTTCTTTCCACTACGACCAACCTCCCTCATTAACCACTATGGCAGAAACAGAAAACAATCTCGGGCTCATGTATTTGTCATTTGTTCCTTCTGACTGCAAACATTGGTCACTGTTCACTGTTCACTCCCGATAACTTTCTTCCTCAGAAACCTACACAAGTACAGATGCTTTGCTCAGTTGCATTGTCTCTTTCCTGAAGAGATGAATCTAGAAGCCAGAATAGACACAGTCTCTGATCTACAACACACCCAAGTAGTTAAGAATACAGATCTGGAGCCAGGCAGGTGAGGTGGGAATAACAGATCTGATACTTACTAGCTGGGTGACTTCGGGTGCCTCAGGATTTTCATTGGTAAAATAAGGAGAGTAATTGTCCCCACCTGAGGGCTGTTGGATGAGGATTGAAACAGTTCAAGTGCAAAGTGCTTAGAAGAGTGTCTGCCTATAGATGTACAGAACAGTCTTTTGGACTCTGTGGGAGAAGGTGAGAGTGGTCCTGTTTCTTTAAGGGATTTTATTTATTGGCTGAAAACTAGATGTTTTAAATAATATATTATTACAAGCCTATATCAAGTTTTTCCACCTGCCTGCCTCCAAATGTGTTGTTGTTGCTGGTTTGTTCTTGTTTTCTACTTTCTTACTGCTGCTTATTAGCTAAGCAACAATAAACAATATTGGGCTATTAAAGTATATTATGTATTCCTGGCAGTGTGTAGCCATTGAGTGCCCTGCCAATTTTTCTGTAAAGTTCTTGTTTTATTTTTAAGTGTGGGTTTCTTAAAGACCACACTTGTCTCAGCAAAATTTAGCAGTAAGGCATGAATGAATCATGTTTGCTTAAATACCTTTCCCTTATATCTTCTACTTTTTCCCCAAGGGGATGTATCTGAGAGAGAGCACTCATAAACTTCAAGAAGTTTTCAAGACACTTAAATTTCACTTCCTGCTTGCATAGGGTCTCAAGACCATCCAGGGGTGAGTGACTGAGAAATTTTTCCTTCATAGGATTTTACTAGGTATGTGCAGAGCTTTCTGCATAAGTGAATTCTACTAGATTGCCAGAAATATGTCAGAGCTTCCCAACATTCTCTGTCATTATTAGTTTTCCAGTACATCCTTTTAAACTTCTGTCGAGGTTCTATTTTGCCCTATCAGAAATCAGTCAGGCAGCCAGGATGTTCCCAGATTTTGTTACTGTTTGGATAACTGAATCAAATAAAACAGTAACCAGAATTTGAGAATGCTGACTTTCCAGGGAGCAATAATTTTGTATGAAATATTTATTTTGCTCTAGGGATGGTGCTTTTAAGAGAACTTCAAAAGAGGTCGGATTTCTCCATTGTCTGAAGCTTTTGGCTACTGCACCAGTTAGCCTAGGAAGGATAAGTAAAAGAAATAGACATAAATTAAAATGTCAGATCTTGCTGTCTTACTGAGAGTCAATAGTTTATACTGGATAGACCATGTCTGTTTGTTCTGTGGCTTTGGTTAATCATCAGAGTTAAGAAATAGTCTTGTTTCATTTATTTTAGCCATATTTTCAATTTTTTAGATGACAACAAGTACATCAGGGTTTTTACTTAACGATTTTGAAAGTTGATTCATAAAGTGAATTTTTAACTGGGTAAAATACTTGAATAGAGAACCACTCTGCTGTCTTTGAACTCTGAGATTCCATTCTTCTGTGACTTTAAATATACTCCTGTGAAAATAAATTTTTTAATCTACAGAAAACCTCCTTCCATATACATAAGGCTGGGGAATTGTTTGTATTAACTTATAAAAGAATGGATATAAATGTTTTCCATTTTGGACAAAGTTATTTTGGGGTTGTGATGAAAATAATCTGCATTTAAATGAATTTACCTTTTTTTAACTACCATTATGATTCTGCCAATATGATATTTAAAACTTTGAAGAGAATAATTAATCATTGCTGCACATGATACTAGATATAGAATCATAGAAACAAAACACTGTACCACATTTGTGTGTATAGATAGATAGAAGGGAAATTAACACACAATAACCTATGAGGGATAAACAGGAGGCCACATCCCTGAAATTTCCTCAGTTTCAATATGCAGAAGATATTTAGTTCCACATACAAGATGGAGAAAATGATATTTTCCACTTAGTGATAAAATATGATTTGAATTTAATGGAAATATAGTATGTTTATCTGACCAAAAACAGAAAACTAAAAGTAAAAAAGAGATGTAATATTAATTTTTGATGTCCTTTTTTATTATTTTTTATTGAAGTATCATTGCTGTGAAATATTATATGTTACAGGTGTATAATATAGTGATTCACAAGTTGTTATGTTTATACTCCATCTATAATTATAAAATATTGGCTATATTCCCAATGTTGTACAATATATCCTGTAGCTTATTTTCTACCTAATAGTTTATATCCCTACCCCTATATTGCCCTTCCTCCCTTTCCTCTCCCCACTGGTAACCACTAGTTTGTTCTCTATGTATGTGAATTTGCTTCTTTTTAGTTATATTCAATAGTACTTTGTAATTTTTTACAATCCATGTGTAAGTGATATCATACACTATTTGTCTTTCTCTTTTTGACTTATTACACTAGCAAAATACCCTCCAAGTCCATCCATGTTTCTATAAATGGCAGAATTTTGTTCCTCTTTATGGCTTAGTACTACTCCATGGTGTATGTATGTAAGTACATATACATACTACATCTTTTTTATTCATTCATTTGTTTATGGACACTTAGGGCACTTCCATATCTTGGCAGTTGTAAATATTGCTGCTGTGAATAGAGCATGGGGAGCATGAATGGTTTCAAATTAATATTTATGCTTTTTTTTTTCATATATCCAGGAGTGGAATTGTTGGGTCATATGGTAGTTCTATTTTTAGTTTTCTGAAAAACCTTCATGCTATTTTCCACAATGACTTCACCTATTTATAGTCTTACCAAAAGTGAAGGAGGGTTCTTGTTTCTCCACACCCTCACCAACATGTTATTTGTGTTCTTTCTGATGATAGCCATGCTGACAGGTGTAAGGTAATATTTCATTGTGGTTTTGATTTGCATTTTCCTGATGATTAGCAATTTTGAACATTTTTTCATGTCTCTGGTGGCCATCTGCATTTTCTCTTTGGAAAAATGCCCATTCAGTTCTTCTGCCCATTTTTTAAATGGGTTGTTTGTTTTTCTAAATACTAATTTATATGAGCTGTTTGTATACTATGTAAATTGACCCCTTGTTGATCACAATTATTTGCAAATATTTTCTCACATTCCATAGGCTGTCTTTTTGTTTTGTTTACATCTCTATTCTTTATAAAGCCAAAAGTATTGTGTATAAAGTTAAAAGCCAAAGTAATAGGGCTGAATGGAATTCTTACATGTATTGATCAAAAACAAACCTCCCTCAAGAAACAAAACATAGATCAATTAAATTACTATAAGAATATCATTATAAAAAGACAGCCTTCAAAATACTGAACGAATTCTATACACAAAGTAAAGTTTTTACATTGAGAAGATGATAAAAATACTCTCCAAAAAGGATTAAATATTTTCAAATCCACTTCAATCAATTTCCCTCAACACCATTTCAAACATCACATGGTCTGTTCAGAGTCTGTTGATGCCTCATGGACATTTTGTTGGAAAAGTAGTATGTGCATTTATGCGCATATGTGTGAGTATGTATAATGGTTCTTATAATGTAGTGACTTTAGTCCAGTCAGCTAATAATCCACTCAGGAGTTTATGTGATTCCACTCCATTGAACTATATAACCCACTTTAGAGCTTGGCTAGCAACTCAGCTCTTTTCTAGAGATAGAGATGCAGAAAATTCATACAGCAGTGCATTCTATCAAGAAAGCCTCCTTCCCTTGGGATCTTTATAAAGCAAATTTTTAGTAGCTCTATATCTATCTTTTTCACCACTAATGAATCCAAAATGGGAGAGAAAAGAGTGCTCTATAAAATTATCATACTCCAAGACAAATTGTGATACACAGTTATGGAATTATGACCACACATGTCAGCACCAGAAGAAGTTATGTTGTTTCCCTTTAAACTTTAATATTACTGAAATAGTTATTTGGCCAACATTTTCAATATGTTTTATCTATTCAATTCACCTATATCATTAGAATCAGTTCGGTTCAGTCACTCAGTCTTGTCCAACCATTTGGGACTCCATGAATCACAGCACGCCATGCCTCCCTGTCCTTCCCAAACTGTCCACCAAACTGTCATCACCCTGTCCACCCAAACCCGTGTCCGTTGAGTCCATTCTCAGAAATAAATTCAACATAATATTACTTTTTAAAAGTACCTATTCTTAAAATAGTACATAATTATATAAATAGCTATAATATAGTAAAAATAATTTGATAATTTGGATATCTGAAATGTATCTTATTTCTTTAAAATTTGTGAGGGGGGAGTATTGATTAGAGAGGGTTCAGTTCAGTTCAGTCACTCAGTCGTGTCCGACTCTTTGTGACCCCATGAATCGCAGCACACCAGGCCTCCCTGTCCACCACCAACTCCTGGAGTTCACTCAGACTCACGTCCATTGAGTCAGTGATGCCATCCAGCCATCTCATCCTCTGTCGTCCCCTTCTCCTCCTGCCCCCAATCCCTCCCAGCATCAGAGTCTTTCCCAATGAGTCAACTCTTCGCATGTTGTGGCCAAAGTACTAGAGTTTCAGCTTTAGCATCATTCCTTCCAAAGAAATCCCAGGGCTGATCGCCTTCAGAATGGACCAGTTGGACTTCCTTGCAGTCCAAGGGACTCTCAAGAGTCTTCTCCAACACCACAGTTCAAAAGCATCAATTCTTCGGCACTCAGCCTTCTTCACAGTCCAACTCTCACATCCATACATGACCACAGGGAAAAACCATAGCCTTGACTAGACGGACCTTTGCTGGCAAAGTAATGTCTCTGCTTTTCAATATGCTATCTAGGTTGGTCATAACTTTCCTTCCAAGGAGTAAGCGTCTTTTAATTTCATGGCTGCAGTCACCATCTGCAGTAATTTTGGAGTCCCAAAAAATAAAGTCTGACACTGTTTCCACTGTTTCCCCATCTATTTCCCATGAAGTGATGGGTCCAGATGCCATGATCTTTGTTTTCTGAATGTTGAGCTTTAGCCAACTCTTTCACTCTCCACTTTCACTTTCATCAAGAGGCTCTTTAGTTCCTCTTCACTTTCTGCCATAAGGGTGGTGTCATCTGCATATCTGAGATTATTGATATTTCTCCTGGCAATCTTGATTCCAGCTTGTGTTTCTTC
Source organism: Bos javanicus (assembly GCF_032452875.1). NCBI lineage: Eukaryota > Metazoa > Chordata > Mammalia > Artiodactyla > Bovidae > Bos > Bos javanicus. The sequence continues at coordinate 12,064,427 of NC_083897.1, forward strand.
CAGGCCAGCATTTCTCATGATGTATACGTTAAATAAGCAGGGTGACAATATACAGCCTTGATGTACTCCTTTTCCTATTTGGAACAAGTCTGTTGTTCCATGTCCAGTTCTAACTATTGCTTCCTGACCTGCACACAGGTTTCTCAAGAGGCAGGTCAGGTGGTCTGGTATTCCCATCTCTTTCAGAATTTTCCACAGTTTATTTTGATCCACACAGTCAAAGGCTTTTTTGGCATAGTCAATACAGCAGAAATAGATTTTTTTTTTTTGGAACTCTCTTGCTTTTTCAACGATCCAGTGGATGCTGGCAATTTGATCTCTGGTTCCTCTGTCTTTTCTAAAACCAGCTTGAACATCCGGAAGTTCATGGTTCACGTATTGCTGAAGCCTGGCTTGGAGAATTTTGAGTATTACTTTGCTAGCGTGTGAGATGAGTGCAATTGTGCAGTAATTTGAGCCATCTTTGGCACTGCCTTTCTTTGGGATTGGAATGAAAACTGACCTTTTCTAGTCCTGTGGCCACTGCTGAGTTTTCCAAACTTGCTGGTATATTGAGTGTAGCACTTTCACAGTATCATCTTTCAGGATTTGAAATAGCTCAACTGGAATTCCATCACCTCCACTAGCTTTGTTCGTTGTGATGCTTCCTAAGGCCCACTTGACTTCACATTCCAGGATGTCTGGTTCTAGGTGAGTGATCACACAGTCGTGATTATCTGAGTCATGAAGATCTTTTTTGTACAGTTCTTCTGTGTATTCCTGCCACCTCTTCTTAATATCTTCTGCTTCTTTTAGGTCCCTACCATTTCTGTCCTTTATTGAGTGCATCTTTGCATGAAATGTTCCCTTGGTATTTCTAATTTTCTTGAAGAGATCTCTAGTCTTTCCCATTCTATTGTTTTCCTCTCTTTGCATTGATCGCTGAGGAAGGCTTTCTTATCTCCTTGCTATTCTTTGGAACTCTGCATTCAAATGTGTATATGTTTTCTTTCCTCCTTTGCTTTTCACTTCCCTTCTTTTCAGAACTATTTGTAAGGCCTCCTCAGACAGCCATTTTGCTTTTTTGCATTTCTTTTTCTTGGCGATGGTCTTGATTACTGTCTCCTGTACAGTGTCATGAACCTCCATACATAGATCATCAGGCACTCTGTCTCTAAGATCTAGTCCCTTAAATCTATTTCTCTCTTTCACTGTATAGTCAAAAGGGATTTGATTTAGGTCATACCTGAATGGCCTAGTGGTTTTCCCTACTTTCTTCAATTTCAGTCTGAATTTGGCAATAAGGAGTTCACGATCTGAGCCACAGTCAGCTCCCAGTCTTGTTCTTGCTGACTGTATAGAGCTTCTCCATCTTTGGCTACAAAGAATATAATCAGTCTGATTTCAGTGTTGACCATATGGTGATGTCCATGTGTAGAGTCTTCTCTTTGTTGTTGGAAGAGGGTGTTTGCTATGACTAGTGCATTCTCTTGGCAGAACTCTATTAGCCTTTGGCCTGTTTCATTCCGTACTCCAAGGCCAAATTTGCCTGTTACTCCAGGTGTTTCTTGACTTCCTACTTTTGCATTCTAGTCCCCTATAATCAAAAGGACATCTTTTTTGGGTGTTAGTTCTAGAAGATCTTGTAGGTCTTCATAGAACTGTTAAACTTCAGCTTCTTCAGCGTTACTGGTCGGGGCACAGACTTGGATCACCATGATACTGAATGGTTTGCCTTGGAAACAGAGACCATTCTGTCGTTTTTGAGACTGCATCCAAGTACTGCATTTCAGACTCTTTTATTAACCATGATGGCTACTCCATTTCTTCTAAGGGATTCCTGCCCACAGTAGTAGATATAATGGTCATCTGAGTTAAATTCACCCATTCCAGTCCTTCTTAGTTCGCTGATTCCTAGAATGTCAATGTTTACTCTTGCCATCTCCTGTTTAACCACTTTCAGTTTGCCTTGATTCATGGACCTAACATTCCAGGTTCCATACAATATTGCTCTTTACGGCATCGAATCTTGCTTCCATCACCAGTCCCATCCACAACTGGTTGTTGTTTTTGCTTTGGCTGCATCCCTTCATTCTTTCTGGAGTTATTTCTCCACTAAACATCAGTAGCATATTGGGCGCCTACTGACCTGGGGAGTTCATCTTTCAGTGTCCTATCATTTTGCCTTTTCATACTGTTCATGGGGTTCTCAAGGCAAGAATACTGAAGTGGTTTGCCATTCCCTTCTCCAGTGGACCACATTCTGTCAGACCTCTCTACCATGATCCATCATTAGAATATATAACATAAAATTATCAGTATAATAGGCCACTGTTATAACAGGTGGTACAGGAAAGATTATTTTTTTTGGCAAATCAGTAACTAATTTCTGCAAAATTATGCAAGAATGATCTCACCTAATCAATGTAACTTATAATCAAATGAATATTTAAAAAGATCTCACAACAATTCAGGCTTTATTAAATTAAAACCACTACCTATATCCTCTGGCACACAGAAAAGTCCTTCATGTACCTTAGGAAGTAAATGGAAAGACATCCCATGCTCATGAATTAGAAGACTTAATATTGTTAAGATATTAACACCACACAAAGCTATCTATATATTCAATATAATTCTTATTAAAATCCCAGGAACATTTTTGCAGAAATAGAAAATTCATCCTACAATTTATATGTGATTGCAAAGGACCCAAAATAGCCAGTACCATCCTGAAAGAAATAACCAACTAAGAGGTCTCACATTCCTGATTTCAAATCTTATCACAAAACTACAGTAACTAAAACACTGTAGTACTGGCATAAACAGAGATGTATAAACCAATAAGATACAATAGAGAGCCCCCAACTAAACTCTTGTATGTATTGTCAAATTACAGGGGTTCCAAGAACATTCCATGGGGATATGACAGTCTTTTCAATAAAATATGCTGGGAAAACTGGATACCCACATGAAAAAGAATAGTTAGACACTTTCCTTGCATGATATACAAAAATTGAATCAAAATAGATCATAGGGATTAAGGTAAGAACTAAAACTTTAAATCTGTTAGAGGAAAACTCAGGCAAAAGCTTCAGAACTTTAGAGTTTGGTAATGATTTTTTGGATATGATAGCTAAAGCAGAGATGACAAAAGAATAATTAGATAAATTACAATTAATCACAATGAAAAACTTTTCCTGATCAAGAAACCCTACCTTTAGAGGGAAAAAATCACCTACAAAATGGGAGAAAATGTTTACCAGTAATAGCTGATAATTAATATCCTGACTATGTAAAGAAATCTTACAAATTAACAAAAAGAAAAAAGCTATCTAAAATGGGTAAAAGACATAAATAGTAATTTATCCAAAGATACACAGATGCAAAATACACATACGAAAAAATGTTCAACATCAGCTATCATTAGGGACACACAAGTCAAAACCTTAATGAGATACCCCTTTACACCCATTAGGATTGCTATTTTCAAAAGCAAACAAAGAGACAAACAAGTAACAAAAAATACCCCCAAAATGGCAGGTTTTGTCAAGGATGTAGAGAAATTGGAATCCCAATATTTTGCTTATAGCAATGTAGAATGGTACAGCCACTGTGAAGAGCTTTGTGACGTTCCCAAAATAAGTAAACATAAAATTATCCTATGATTTAGCTATTCCATTTCTGTTTATTTATTTCAAAACAATTGGAAGCAAGGACTTGACCTGTATCTGTACATCAATGTTAATACCAGTCTTATTTAGTCAAAATGGGAAAATGATGCACATGTCCACTGACAGATAATAAACTAAACATGATATACATACAATGGAATATTATTCAGTCTTAAAAGAAAGGGCTGAAGTTCTGATATAATGCTACAACATAGACAAACCTTAACCATGAAATAAGCCAAACCCAAGAGGCCAGGTATACAATTCTTCTTGTATAAGGTACCTTATGTAGTCAAATTCATAAAGACAGTTGGTATTTGTCAGCACCTGGGTGGAGGAATTTAAGAGGAGTCAATACTCTGTGTGGTAGTCCATGGGGTTGCAAAGAGTCAGACACAACTGAGTAACTGAACTAATATTTAATGGACATGGAGTTTCAGTGTGGAAAGGTGATAAAGTTTGAGAGTGATAATGAAATGAAAGCAGTTAATGCCACTGAATGATATAATTTAAATTGTTTAAATGGTGAATTATATTATATATATTTTACCAGAATAAAAAAATCTAGTAAAATAGGTTTGTCATTATTATATCAATATCAACAAAGCAATATGAAATCTATAATAAAAATGTTTTTAAAATTATACTTGTCATTACTGCTATTACCATTACTATCTTTCTGTACTATTAGAAAAATTTTTGCATACTTATTACTTAGCACATAATTCAACTTGTCTGGAATCTCTTCTATCATTCACAGAATTTGAGAGTCAGACTCCCTGTAACTGTGTGTCTCCCTAGGCCCTCAACCATGACTAGCTGAACTGGGAGTAAACAGATGATCTAGTCTGAGCCAATTACATTCTCACTCCCAGGAACTAAGAAGAGACAAAGAGATACTCAGCCAGAGTTACCAGATGACCAGAATCAAAGTATGGGAACTATGAGACATATATATTTTCCCCTGCAGATGAACACAGAGAAGGCAATGGCACTCCAATCCAGTACTCTTGCCTGGAAAAATCCCATGGATGGAGGAGCCTGGTGAGCTACAGTCCATGAGGTCGCTGAGTCAGACACGACTGAGCGATTACACTTTCACTTTTCACTTTCAAGCATTGGAAAAGGAAATGGCAGCCTACTCCAGTGTTCTTGCCTGGAGAATCCCAGGGACAGGGGAGCCTGGTGGGCTGCCGTCTATGGGGTTGCACAGAGTTGGACACAACTGAAGCGACTTAGCAGCAGCAGCAGCAGATGAACAAGCAAAGAAAACTAACCTACAGCAAGAATTCTTTTTCTCAAAATATTATCATATCCCTAATCTTAGATGTATAAGACAACTTCATATTTATGTCTCTATAGATATATCTATATCTTTAGATTTAGAATTCTCCCCCAGTCTGGCACCTAAACACTAAATCTCCAAGTTAACGTGAAAAAAGAAAACCATTTTGAATAATGGTGTGAGTGGAGGCAAATGCAATATCCTATGAGTATACCCCTGTTAATTCTATTTGGGTAATTCTTCACATAATTTATCACTACATTTGCCAGCACCAAACATGCAGTTCTTGTTTAGTCACTCGGTCATGTCTGACCATTTGTGGACTGCAGCAGGCCAGGCTTCCCTGCCCTCCACTATCTCCTAGAGTTTACTCAGATTCATGTTCGTTGAGTCAGTGATGCCATCCAACCATCTTATCCTCTATTGCCCCCTCTTCCACCTGCCCTCAATCTTTCCCAGCATCATTTTTTCCCCAACGAATTGGCCAAAGATTATTGGAGCTTAAGCTTGAGCATCTGTCCTTACAATGAATATTCAGGGTTAATTTCCTTTAGGATTGACTGGTTTGATCTTCTTGCTGTCCAAGGGACTCTCAAGAGTCTTCTCCATCACCACAGTTCAAAAGCATAAATTCTTTAGTGCTTAGCCTTCTTTATGGTCCAACTCTCACATCTGTACATGAGTACTGGAAAAACCATAGCTTTGACTATATGGACATTTGTCAGCAAAGTTATGTCTCTGTTTTTTAGTAGGCTGTCTAAGTTTGCTATAGCTTTTCTTCAAAGGAGCAAGCATCTTAATTTTGTGGCTGCAGTCACCACCCACAGTGTTTATGGACACTAAGAATATAAAATCTGTCACTGCTTCCATTTTTTCACCCTTCTGTTTGCCATGAAGTGATGGGACTGGATGCCATGATCTTAGTTTTTTGAATGTTGAGTTTTAAGTCAGCTTTTTCATGCTCCTCTTTCACCTTCTTTAAGAGGCTGTTTAGTTCCTCTTCACTGTCTGCCCTTAGAGTGATATCATCTGCATATCTGGGGTTGTTGATATTTCTCCTGGTAGTCTTGATTCCAGCTTGTGATTCATGCAACCTGGCATTTCACATGATGTCCTCTGCATAGAAGTTAAATAAGTAGTGTAACAATACACAGCCTTGATGTTTCTTTTCCAAATTTTGAACCAGTGTGTTTTTCCACATCCAGTTCTAACCATTGTTGATCCTAACGCTGGATCTTGCTAATTACCAGAGCAAGTAAAGTTTTGTTTCTTTATAAAATGAGAGGGGAGAACAACTCCAAAAAACTTCAATGCGTATTTTTCTTTCATTTATATTTGGATGAGGCACTACTGAATATTTTACCAAAGTTCCAAGGCTTAGAATTAAATGAATGTGTATATCTCCATAAAGGAGCTTCTCAGGTGGCTCAGTGGTAAGGAATCTGACTGCCAATGTGGAAGACACAGGTTTAATCCCTGTGTCAGGAAGATACTCTGGAGAAGGAAATGGCAACCCACTCCAGTATTCTTGCCTGGCAAATCCCATGGACAGAGGAGCCTGGAGGGCTACAGTCCATGGGGTAGCAAAAAGTCAGACATGACTGAGTGACTGAACACACATACACACGCACATATATTTCCATGCTTATGGAGAACATAAGGTCTAATACAGTCATTGCAAACAACAATCAGTTTTGTAACACTACTAAAGCTGAAATATAAAGTTAGACTTTGAATTCTTATTTTTTACCCTTTAGCATGGGAAAGAGGTCTATTAATCTATGCAGAAGAGGTCATGGAACAAATATTTCAAAATAAATATATATACTAAAGGAAATGGCTCTGACTCTCTTCCTACTCTATTAGTTACTTGGATCTCTGAAATTCTACCACAGGGAAGGCCAAACTAAGCAAATATGAAGATAATAACATGATAAAAAAAAATGCTTTTTTCCCCATTAAGAGTTAAAGAGAAGTGCTCTCAATTTAATATCACTGATTCCATCCTTGCATATGCAAAGTGGAATATAAATGGGAATTTAAGCCACTATTTTATATAATTTTCTTAAAATGGAATTTTGTCATTTAAAGTGTGTAATTAACTATAATAAAAGAGAATTCACTCTAAAGGACACAATTGTTTTCTTCAAAGGTAACAACTGTTTTCTCCAAAGGTAAAGTGAAGAGACAAAATCACGTGACTCTTTCGAGGTTTGTTTTGTCTGATTTCTGCATATGAAAATTAATCATTCTATTCCACTCTTTATGGATGACCTAATTTTCATGCACTTTTAAAGATGAAATCACAAATACTTACTAATGAGTTAAACACTGGCAAGAAAAGCAGATTAAAACCACTAATTATCTACTTTTTCAGAGGATAGATGCATTAATTCTTTGGGAAGAAAGGTATTGTGTAAATGCAGATTCTATCCGAATCACATATATTAAAAACTCCAATATAAATATTTGACTCTTGACTACAATTTAATAAATATCATATAGCAAATTTGCCAAATGTGAAACCCACAACATCAGTGTCTGAGAGAGAAAATAACATTAACAGAAAGCATGAGTAATTAAAAAAAAAACACACAGAAATCTATATTCTAATGTGTATAATAAAATATAATATGAATTTCCTACAATGGTTTTAGGGAAAAAGAGCTCATAGTTTTCACACATCCTATTCAGTTTTATCTCCACATCTCTCACCATGTTATTTTCCTCCATGTGACCAGGCTTTCTACGCCTCAATCTGATGCAAATCATGTTTACCCTTCTTGAAGCAACTCATAGTCAATCTTGTTCTTTACTGTTTCCTTTTATTGTGCACTCATAGCACATGAAAGAATGAAAAGTCAATGAAATAGCTATTTTTGGATAATAACTTTATAACAGTCCTTTAAATCATTTTAGCACATATTTTAAAGTTATTTTAAATGTTTGTTTTAAATGCTGGATTACCTTAATGAAGAAATAGGTGTTAAGAGAATGAGTTGTAGCCATTATACAAAATTTAAAGATATTATTTTTGTTTTCTAATGGAGCTTTCTAGCCTAAATGGGTTTGTCCATTAAAATTTACATAGTTTTTAAACAGAAGTGCCAAGTGGTGTTTAAAAATTATAAGTGAAGAAAGAGAAGGGAAACATTGGTAACTGATACCTTAGCATTCAGAGGAAGTTCGAGACCAGAATAATCCTCAGGACTTAGAAGAACTTGACTAACTTCTTTCTGCTAGCGCATGTTCCCCTGGAAGTAATTACACAGATTAGAAGGAAATTAAGTCAATATGCTAGGAAATTGTTCAATAAAATAAAATGAGCATGAATCAACACTGCTTAGAGCATAATACCTAAGGAATCATTTGTACCTATTAAGAAAATACATATATCAAAGACTTGAAATCTAAACTTTATTGATGTTCCAAGTCTGGTTCTGTCCATATGTACTAGGGGTTTTTCAACGTTGACTAATAAACTTGGAATGAACTAAGGTATAATAGGATGCATGAAATTAAATCTTAAATAAACCTAAATGGAAAGGTAGTCATTTATAAGGAAAACAACTAAAAATAAATTTAGTTACTTTAAAATAAAATATATATACGTTCTCTAACAGAAGCAGAAGATATTAAGAAGAGGTGGCAAGAATACAGAGAAGAACTGTATAAAAAGATCTTCACGACAAAGATAATCATGATGGTGTGATCACTGACCTAGAGCCAGACATCCTGGAATGTGAAGTCAAGTGGGCCTTAGAAAGCATCACTACGAACAAAGCTAGAGGAGGTGATGGAATTCCAGTTCAGCTATTTCAAATCCTGAAAGATGATGCTGTGAAAGTGCTACACTCAATATGCCAGAAAATTTGGAAAATTCAGCAGCGGCCACAGGACTGGAAAAGGTCAGTTTTCATTTCAATCCCAAAGAAAGGCAATGCCAAAGAATGCTAAAACTACCGCACAATCTCACATGCTAGTAAAGTAATGCTCAAAATTCTCCAAGCCAGGCTTCAGCAATATGTGAACTGTGAACTTCCTGATGTTCAAGCTGGTTTTAGAAAAGGCAGAGGAACCAGAGATCAAATTGCCCACATCCGCTGGATCATGGAAAAGGCAAGAGAGTTCCAGAAAAACATCTATTTCTGCTTTGTTGACTATGCCAAAGTCTTTGACTGTGTGGATCACAATAAACTGTGGAAAATTCTGAAAGAGATGGTAATTCCAGACCACCTGATCTGCCCCTTGAGAAATCTGTATGCAGGTCAGGAAGCAACAGTTAGAACTGGACATGGAACAACAGACTGTTTCCAAATAGGAAAAGGAGTACGTCAAGGCTGTATATTGTCACCTTGCTTATTTAACTTCTATGCAGAGTACATCATGAGAAACGCTGGACTGGAAGAAACACAAGCTGGAATCAAGATTGCCGGAAGAAATATCAATCACCTCAGATATGCAGATGACACCACCCTTATGGCAGAAAGTGAAGAGGAACTAAAAAGCCTCTTGATGAAAGTGAAAGTGGAGAGTGAAAAAGTTGGCTTAAAACTCAACATTCAGAAAATGAAGATCATGGCATCCGGTCCCATCACTTCATGGGAAATAGATGGGGAAACAGTGGAAACAGTGTCAGACTTTATTTTGGGCTGCAGATGGTGACTGCAGCCATGAAATTAAAAGACACTTACTCCTTGGAAGGAAAGTTATGACCAATCTAGATAGCATATTCAAAAGCAGACCTTTGCCAACAAAGGTCCGTCTAGTCAAGGCTATGGTTTTTCCAGTGGTCATGTATGGATGTGAGAGTTGGACTGTGAAGAAGTCTGAGTGCCAAAGAATTGATGCTTTTGAACTGTGGTGTTGGAGAAGACTCTTGAGAGTCCCTTGGACTGCAAGGAGATCCAACCAGTCCATTCTGAAGGAGATCAGCCCTGGGTGTTCTTTGGAAGGAATGATGCTAAAGCTGAAACTCCAGTACTTTGGCCAAGTCATGCGAAGAGTTGACTCATTGGAAAAGACTCTGATGCTGGGAGGGATTGGGGGCAGAAGGAGAATGGGATGACAGAGGATGAGATGGCTGGATGGCATCACTGACTCGATGGACATGAGTCTGAGTGAACTCTGGGAGTTGGTGATGGACAGGGAGGCCTGGCGTGCTGCGATTCATGGGGTTGCAAAGAGTTGGACACGACTGAGTGACTGAACTGAACTGAACCCTCTCTAATCAAGACTCCCGTGGCACAGTTTTAAAGAAATAAGATACATTTCAAACATCCAAATTATCAAATTATTATTACTATATTATAGCTATTTATATAATTATGTACTATTTTAAGAATAGGTAGTTTTAAAAAGTAATCTTATGTTCAATTTATTTCTGAGAACCAGAGGATACAAGTCCTTGATGGGAAAATCAATGTGAAATTATTTCCATAAAATGTTGAAAAATAATAAACAAGAAAAAAAATTTAAAAACAACTGTTGCTTCAAATTCACATACAACTGTCTTAAGAGCAGGGAAAAATTCTTTATGTAACCCAACAGCCAGGCTACTTCACATAAGTTATTTGAATTCTTTGAAATTACAAAAGAAAAATTTGCAAATAATTCTTGATTGAATATTGCAGGCAGTTGTTTTGATAATGTGCAATTCAATTATTTCTCCTCTGAATAGTTTGGAGTGGAATTCTTTAAAGAAGTAAGAAAAGTTATCCACTATTGCAGAGGATTATACCAAAGGTCTATCCATAATCATGTTTTTCGTGAGTGGTTTAAAATGGGTGAAACTGTTTTTATTACTTTATCAGTAGCTCACATATAATGTATAAACTTATGATTGGCATTTATTTCTCATTTAGCTTCCAAAAGCACTTTCCAATGATCACCTCCCTAATCCAACTGTGAGGTAAATAGATGGCAAATATGATTAACCTTATCCCTAGAGGGATATCAGCAGTGCAGAGGGGTAAATTACTTGCTTAAGGTCACCTAGGGGGTCAGCAACAGAGCCAAAAAAATTTTAAACTACTACTCTGAATCTGATAGTGACATGCAGATGTACTTTCATGAAACCAATTTGTTATAATTATTCTGGAAAATTAAAAATTATTTTGTTCCATAAGAAACAAATACAATAAATGAAATGTAACATAAGTATGATTTTTCCACTTATTTTGTTTTTAGCTAAACTGTTTCAAAGAATGTAAAATTACCCTGAAGTAGATATTACATTAAAAGATGTTTTCTCATATGCTCTTTGTCTCCTGAACTGTGTGATTAAGTGTAAAATTGCCAACTATATAATGCACACAAATACCAGACGCAAAAGTATAAGTGACATTTAATAAAATATCCATGAATACAGACAAATAACAATTAGTGAAATTTTTGAATTACAAATTTCTATATAATTCATTTTATTTATTCTCAATATATAAGGTAAATCTATCTATTTTAATATTACAAACTCCAAGAGAGTCTTAATTTCAACAAAATATAAGCAATTTTGTGCTTCCCTGGTGGTCCAATGGTTAAGAATCCACCTTACAATGAGGGGACACAAGTTCGATCCCTAGACTGGGAGGATCCCACATTCCATGGGGCAGCTAACCCCATGAGCCACAACTACTAAGCCCTCATATTGCAGCTACTGGAAGCCTGTGCACCCTACAGCCTGTGCTTCACAAAAAGAGAAGCCACTGCAGTAAGAAGCCTGTGTGCCACAACCAGAGAGTAGCCCCCACTCGCCACAACTAGAGAAAGCCCACATGGAGCAACTAACACCCAGCACAGCCAAAAGTAAATAAATGAATGAAAATATAAGCAGTTTATCATAATTAGTTCAAATTTTGATGAACCTCTGTCCAAATTATATTAAATTATCAAGTATGAAATTTCCTACTAATGAGTGTTTGGTGTATTGAATTCCAAGAGAAAATGTTTCTCAAGGTTAAAAGAAGTCAAAATCTACAAACTTAATCACGTTGGGGTCTGTTTTTTATTTTTGATATTTAGTAGTTTTTACATACAGTTTTTGGAGAAGGAAATGGCAACCCACTCCAGTATTCTTGCCTAGAGAATCCCATGGACAGAGGAGCCTGGCAGGCTGCAGTCCATGGGGTCGCAAGAGTCAGACACGACTTAGCGACTAAACCACCACCAACACCACATACAGTTATTAAAACTGGACTAGAAAGGAATCTGTAGATATGTGATGTTATCTCTACTGTGTAAATATTCAGATTTTTCAAGTAGAAAAATGGCTTTCCCTCAGTATGCTCAATATTCAGGTATTTATTCAACCAGAAAATGTCTCAGATCAACGTAATAGATGATAGAATATTAGGGAATATGTAAACCTCTCTAATTAGCAAGGCATTCTTCCATGCTTGTCACAGAAAATCAAAGCTTGGCAGAAACACATGCTCATCTCACATAAGAGGAATGGGGTTTAAAAAAGCAAATGTAAGTGGTGACCTTTACAAAGTACTAATTCAAGTTGCTCTATAAAGCATTTAAAAACATGAAAAATAGGCACTAGTTCAGGGACATAGATGTGACAGAAGCAAGGTTCCTTGGTTTAGCTTATATTACTAATACTCACAGAACTTTCCCATTGATGGGGTTAAAAGAATTGGTTCCCTACTTGCTGGTCAGAAAGTAAGGTGTGCTTTCTCATGGTATCCCATTAAAAATTTGTCCACATTCTCTACTGCTTTATCTTGTGGAATTATTGATGTTTTGATGACAGTATATGAAAAACCATGATTGCACAGAAAGACAGGAAAAAATATAATGTTGATTAATAGACAAACATTTTTGATTCAAAAAAATGAGGGCACATTCAGGGATCTGGAGTCAAAAAATGTTAGCATAGGGAAGGAGAGAAACTCATCAATGAATATGCAGTTCTTTAGAAGGAACACTAAAAAACTTTACAGAGCAGAATGAAAAAAGGCTTTAATAATTGAAGAAATATGCTATGGACAAATTTATCACTTAAAAATTGCATATATATTTGCCCCCTAATTGTATATGCATTTCAAGAAAACTACTAAAGAATATTAAGACATAGTATGACTTCTATTTGAGCATGAACATGGCAGTATACAATACAATTTTCTATTTCTCTCAGAAATCACTAGGAAACAGCAAAAAAAAGGAACAAGGAAACATATGGGAACACAAATGCACAAGGTCTAAAAATGCTGCTGAAAGCAGTGGAGTTCTAGCAGAGGTACAAGAGAAGTCAGGTTGAGAAACTGCTGATG